>NC_142734.1:3068862-3146362 GCF_051943395.1 Hippocampus bargibanti | reverse complement strand
ATATTAGGAATACATTTATATTTGTCACGTTTTGGTTAGCGACCAACGGGTAGCACTGTCAGGCTCCATCTGCAGCTGAACAGGTGTTGGTCATTTTAATCAGGCAGTTAAAAGTTTTCCCATTTCGCGTCGGGACATTGTTTGGTTCACCATGCCAGGTTTGTTTCTTCTTGTCATGTTTTTACTCCTGTTTTTGTTTGCGACGTTAGACCTTTCTGTCCTGATGACTTTGTTGTTTGAGATTGTGTTCCTGCTGACTTTATTTAATATAATTGGTCAAATACACCCTGCTCTCTTCTGTGTGTATTTTTTGGGGTTCACCACCACCACCACCATCTTGCAAATCGTGACAATATTACATAAACACGTGCCTGAGTGGACCTAGCACAAACAATATTGGATTTGGTCTCTTCTTTGAATTAACACAGTGACTTTTTTTAGAATGAGACGGCTCTGCCAAGAAACTCCCTGACTAACGCTTTTGCGCATGAAATCGCTCAGGTTTGTTTAAGCGCCATCTGTGCAATTTTTGGGTGGGGAAGGTGTTTTGTGAGGGACTCCGAATGGTGCGGTTAATTCCTTCTAGTGTGTGTGTGTGTGTGTGTGTGTGTGTGTGTGTTTGTATGGTTAGCCTTGTGAGGACCCCTAACATTTTATACCAGGGGTGTCAAAGTCTTTTTTTGCCGCGGGCCACATTGTAGTTATGGTTTCCTCTCGAGGGCCGTTATGAATTTGGGGAACCCATTAGAATGTTTAAATCCCTTCAAATATTATATATAGAGCACACAGCAAATTAATGAATAACTCATTCTCAAATCTGAAGTCAAGAATAATGACTTTTATTGTGGTTGACATCCAAAAATATGAAATTTTGGCTCAGATTTTAGCAATCATCATGGAATTTAACAAGTTTGATTTGCTTTCGCGGGCCGAAAAAAATGATGTGGCGGGCCGGCTTTGGCCCGCGGGCCTTGACTTTGACACTTGTGTTTTATACCATACATAGTGAGGACATTTTTGACAAGGGATGACCTTTTAACAGGTCTTCACAAGTGTTTCATTCTAAAGGCTTCTAGAGGGTCTATATATGCATCTGTTAAAGTTTCAGAGAGGTCCTCACGAATTCACCCAAAATGATTTTTTTGGTGTGTATTTTAATTTCACTTGGATACACACACTTTTTATTCACTGTGTGTGTTTATGTGTGTATGTGCGTGGTTAATGAGAGGAAAATTTTCATACCACAAAAAGTAAAACAATATTTTCACCAAATTCATACCAAGGGTGAGGACTTTGAATGTACCCATTTAGAAACCTCATTCATACTGTTATTTCAGTTTCAAGTCCACTTTTTATTTCTTTGTTTTTAAAGAAGTTGAAGTGGGAAATGGGGTGACATTTAGTGTTTAAATGTAACACTAGTTTTTCTCTAAACGTATCAGCAACGGTGGTCCTCACTCCTAATCAGGAGTTATCCGGACCTCACAAAATCATTGAAACAGGAGTGTGTGCGTGCGTATGTGTGTGTGGACTATGGAGGATGAATCAGGGGTGTCTTGTGAAAAATGCGTTGCCTTGGAGACCTGGCTGGGCCCCCCTCTGGGCACCCCCCTCTCCACCCCTCTTTTAAAGGTACACCATAATGAATAGAAAAGTGCTTGAGGAGATGGAGGGCGAGCTCTCATTGTCATCACGATCTGAGCTGCGTGTCACCATCAAATCGACTTTCTGCGCTCGCGTGGCAATAAAGGAGGGCGGACAGGGGATGTTAGTGTGTGTGTGTGTGTGGAGATAGATTGCATGACGAGATGAGCTCTTTCTCCGAGGAGCAATTATTCAGCTCGGCGTCTCGTTTGCTTACTTCCGAAAACCCGTGAAGTGACAAGCTACACTCGCCTTTTTGAATTGCTCGAAGCCAAACCAAGTGACGTCCTCCGTGGGAAAAGCAACAAAAAAGAGAGAGGGGGAGGGGGTGTACATTGTGCAAACCTGCCTGTGACTCATTCACGACCGGTTGCAACGACAGAGGGAAGCTTTAATTAGCTGCGCTTTTTCTTTTCCCGACGAAACGAGAGCGCATTCGTCTTTTCTTTCTTTTTTTTCCACTTGTTCCTCCCCTCCCTTTGCTGTCTGAAGCCAGTGGGAAGGAGATGTTGCACCTCCGTGCGCGAGTTGCTCCACAACCAGAATGTCACCCACTTCTGCCGGAGCGAAGCTTCGAGTATTAACCGGATGTGCATTTCACCGCGTGCGCTGATCTCCCTTTTTTTTCGCCTAATTGGGATCTGAAACGAGTTGGGTGGACGCAATCGCGTTCGAAGAGAATTTCCGCGTGAGGCTTCGCCATTCAACAAGCTGGCGGCAAGCAGGCAATGGGCGCATCGAGTCTCCGTCACGGATCGCGTCTTGCTCGTAATCTCGGCCAGCTTGTTGAATCTCCTCCGCGGTGACGAGCGAGCCACGATGACTTCGCGTTGACCAAACTTCTCTTGATTGAATCTTTTTTTATCTCTAGATCTTCAAAGTGAAAACATGGCTCGTGCCATTCTGGGTTTATTTTGCCTCGTGAGGACTGCGCTGGAGATGGTTTTGGCTCAGGAGACGTACGCGCCGCATTCGATCCGAACCGAGGGCCACTTAACCCTCGGCGGACTTTTCCCCGTGCACGCCAGGGGGGCGGACGGGGTGCCGTGCGGGGATCTGAAGAAGGAAAACGGCATCCAGAGACTCGAAGCCATGATGTACGCGTTGGACCAAATCAACCAGGACGAGCAACTCTTGCCCAACATCACCCTGGGCGCTCGGGTGCTGGACACTTGTTCGAGGGATACCTACGCGCTGGAACAATCTCTAACTTTCGTGCAAGCCCTCATTACGAAGGACACCTCGGATGTGAGGTGCACCAACGGGGAGCTGCCGGTTTTCGTCAAGCCCGAAAAAGTGGTGGGAGTCATTGGAGCCTCGGCGAGCTCGGTATCGATCATGGTTGCCAACATCCTCCGCCTCTTCCAGGTGAGTGGAAATGATACACCGTTTTGCAGACTTGTTTCAGACGAGGTACACGTTACAGGCTATTTTGGAAACATCTACCAAAATGTCACACGAGAATAGCCGTGCCGACACGAGAATAGCCGTGCCGTGAGTTTTCTAATACACTCTTGTACACAAAGCAAGATGAACTGTACCCCCACTAAAGATATACCTACACAAATAAATACATAGATAAGTAAATAACTAATAAAATGCACAAATTATTCCCCCAAACTCAGTGACTATGCTCAGTGGCTAAGCAAAAATGTTTCATGAACCAGTGATGACTTGAGCTACTGGGACCGTTTATGTACTTATTTGTCTTTATTGATTGATTGAACTTTTTATTTTGTAGTTTTATTTGTATTTTCATGTATTTATTTTTTATATTTTTTGTAGTTTTATTTGTTATTTTTATTTATTTATTTTTGTTTTTAATTTTTATGTATTTCACTTTATTTGTTTTTGTATTTTCATATTTATTATTGCATATTTATTTTGCAGTTTTATTTGTTATTTTTAATTGTCATTTGCTATTTTTATATTATTTTTGTTTTAATTAATTGATTCATTTAACTTTGTATTTTTATTTGTATTTTCATATATTTATTTTCGTATATATTTATTTTGTAGTTTTATTTGATATTTGTGTTATTTTTAATTGTTATTTGTTATTTTTGTTTTTAATTTTTCATTTATTTATTTAACTTTTGTATTATCATATATTTCTTTATATATTTATGTCCTATTTTTTTACTATTATTTGTATTTGTTAATGTTTTAATGTTTATTTAACTTTTTATTATTTATGTTAATTTTTTTTAGATATTTATTTTTTATATATTTATTTTCTATATGTTTTTTTTTATATTTTACTTTTTACATTTTTGTACTTTTTATTTTATTTTGTGTTTTAATGTTTAATGTTATTTTTTTCATCTAATGTATTTCGCTTATACTTCCGAACAAAAACTTATAATACAGTAAAGTCTCGTTATATCGATATCGGATATATCGATAGTCCCGGTTATATCGATACTATTTCTATGCACGCAAATTACATGCAAACAGGGTCGGATATATCGATAGTCCCGGTTATATCGATATTTTTTCGGACTCCCTTGAATATCGATATAACGAGACTTTACTGTACTCGAATTGCATGGTGGCAGCTAACTCACTACAAATAAGTGGCACTTTGACACATAATGACCAATTCTTCAAGTTGTTTTCTGCCACTCCCACCTGAGGTTTACTATAAAGCTGAATGCAAAACAAAGAAAATTACACGTTGTGTGTGTATAAAACAGTCCCGTACATAAATTTGCTTGACATTTGCTTGCTTTAAACTAACCCATAATGGAAAACGGTATAGGTTGCCTCATGAGCGTCATTGGTGTGGCAGAGTTGTAACCATTCCAATAACAGACATTTGAATAAACAGTGGAGCAACACGCGAATATAAAAATAGATGACTCGCAGGGCCGGAAAAAATAATGGGATTTCCATTCCGTTTTGAAGTTATTTGTTATTGTCATTGAATGAATTTAACTTGGATCTTAAAGGACAACCGACGTCCCCGGACAAGTTGTGTCCGTAATTTGTAAAATCACTTCAAATGACTTCTATTGAGCGTATTTTCCAAAGATTCCACGGCATATAGCTATATTTTACGTGTTAATACTCGCGCTGAATATTCCAGAAGTCTTGTTTTTGAGTTGGTGACGAGTCCTCATGTTACGTCACTGAAGGAACGCCCCTGACCGAAAAAAGGACACATTGTAGCAGTCCTTCCATCACGTCAATGCATTTTGCTGTACATTGTTTGGTCTGAAAACTTTGTGTAGCACCAAAAAGAGGCAGAAGAGGGCGACAAAGCTCAGAGTAAGGAATTAATCAGCCTGTGGAAACGGGCTGATTAATTCATGAATATGACATGACATGAACATAACAGAACATGATATGAACAGGGGCGTTCCTTTAGTGACGTCACGTACGGACTCGTCACCAACTCAAATACAAGACTTCCTGAATATTCAGCGCGAGTCTTAAAACGTAAAATATAGCTATATGCGCTGGAATCTTATTAAAATACGCTCACTAAAAGTCATTTGAAGCCATTTTACAAATTATGGACACAACTTGTCCGGAGACGTCGGTTGTCCTTTAATTCATTTTTATTGGTGTTTTGCATTTGACTAAAAATATCAGCCTGCGTGTTTTGGGCATTTTAGATGCTATAAAATGTTTTTCTGATGTCAATTAGGAAACAAAAAAATGGTGTCAGTTGTCCTTTAAGTAAACGGAACATGTAAAAGCAATAACAAAATAACTTTCAAAATAATAAAATCCCAACAATGTTTGCTATCAGTTGCGAATTGTGATATGTCATCGCAGGGTTTAAATTAGATTAGAATAGATGAACCTTTATTTGGATCACAATGGAGACATTTACAGGGAAATCAAGCTTTTATTGTGGAAAATGAGTATATTTCAGGGTCTCGAAGTAACTTTCAGCTAGCAACAGGTTAGAAAAGGAATTCCCTATGTGTTATCACTTCATTGTATATAGCGACGGCATTGTCTGCCATCTTTTTGGTCCCGCTTCAGTTTGGTGCCCAATGCCTGGCTAGCCTCCCCTGTTGTTTCGTCTCTGCATATGATGATAATAATAATAATGATGATTATGCTGATGATGGAAAGTCAGCCAGGATCCTGATGAGGATAAGCTGTATAGAAAATGGCTCGATGTATAATTTCTCTCATGACTCACCAATATGGCATCGCACAGCAGTTGGGAATCACTGGTTGAGAACATCAAAGTGTGGGAGAGACGTGCTGAGAAAGAATTAATCCCTTTTGATGTTTAGTTTGATTTGTTTTATTATTTATGATGGTTTCAATTGGAGGAAAAATATGATGGTCTTCCATTGCTGCGCAAATGAATCATACATGTATTTGAATGAATCATGATTAAGATTTTGACTGCCATCAATACATTAAGATGATTGTCTGTGATGTTTACATTCCAACTGCAGCCTCTGGCTGCATGTGTAATCAAGCACTTCACCCAACTAGAAGGTGGTAAACACGTGGTAAAGGTTTCATGGAGGTACAGTGGTACCTTGGCTTACGAACTTAATTGGTTCCCAGAGTGTGTAAGGCGAAAAGTGTGTATCCCAAAAAATAATTTCCCATAGGAAACTATTAAAATGAGAATAAATCCGTTCCCAGGTCCCCATAAAATTTTCTACTTTTTAATTTTCGAAGCCTTAAAACTACACAAACTTTCCACAAAATATACCTTATTTTATGTATAATAAATGTGCTATGGTGTTATAATTAAAGAAATAAACTGTACTGTATAATAAAGTCGTTTTATTTACCTTTGTGATGGTCGTTGATGGCTTGATGGATGGCTGGTTTCATCAGTATGAAACAAGTGATGAGGAACGTAGCCTTCTTCTTTCACCATCTTGAGGCATGATCCCTTATAGGTGCTTTCTCTGCGATAATTTTATCTAGTTCCTCATCAATTGTGTTCTGTTTAGCTGGGTTGATAGCTTTTTGCATCAAGTGTACAGATGGCTTGTGCGGTTTATTTGTGGAGCCTGATTGATGGGAATTTTAACCTTGCAGTCTATACTCTGCCTTTGACCTATCAAAGTTGAAACAAGTCCAAATTTCACTGTTTTCTATCCATTTTGTCACACTCTCTCTGTCGTCTGCCTGTCTCTTTAATCTTTAAACCACCTCCCTTCGCTGCTGTATTCTTCACCAATCACGTGGCTTTAACCGACGACTGGGGGCGGGGAATAGAGGACCAAAACAAGCCGGCTGCCATTTTCTTTTAGGAGAACGGGCTCGTTCGCGAATGACACATCACTCATTGTGCCAGCTCCGTGTGTATCCCGAAAAATACTTTGTATGGCAAGGTAAAATTTAACGTTCGTAAACCGAAAAGTTCGTAAGCCAAGAGGTTCGTAAACCGAGTTATCACTGTACCTAAATAAGAAGCACCTGGACAAAATATCATTACGATAAACCAATATCCCATCACATTGTCTTCGTCCCATATTGGCACATTCCTTTCAAGCATAATGCACAGAAGCACAGCATTTACATACATAATGTCGCAGCTCTCCTCAATTATTCAGTGTCTTTAAAGTTATTGATTAGCATCGACACAACAGGGTGTAGGCAATCAGTCACGATTTTAAAAGGAAAAGTTTGAACACCCCTGCTTGACACTGTAAAATGACTTCCGGTATTGCTTATCTACGGTGGTGCTGAAAGAACAGCTCCTTTTGCAAATAGTCCCACTGCAGGTGCTGATGGATGGCTCCTGACAGGCTGACTCGTTCGCAGCGCGGCCAAATCTACAAGGGGAATTCTTAGAGTGGCAAGAGAGTGGAGACATAGAGTAGATGCTTATTATACAATAATGGCACTCAGCAAAGCATTGACCTCCACCAAGGCCGGGCAATGCTGTAGTTTGGATCAGAACCAAAATCTATTCCCTACAAGATAATGACTTTCTTCAGATGCCAAAATGTTCTCATTAAGATTCCTACTACCGTGCAGGAAAAAAAAAACGGAGTTAACGTTTGCAACTACAACAAAAAAAAAAAAAGTCTTTGGCAGGGTCTTACCCCTTAATATTCTCACAGAATCAGTGCTTGCATAATTTGCAAACAATCACATAGCGTTGAAAATAACAAGTGAAACAAGGGTGCCTGAAAAATAACTTTATTGTGAAGTGAGTGAATTTCTCGAAATATGAGCTGTCGATTTCATTGCTTTAGCTTGGGTACATAAACTACAGTGAGACTTCAACTTACAAACACCTTATCTAACAAACTTTTCGTCTTACAAACGTCAAATTTCTGAAAATTAAAACTGATAATAAGCACTATTTTCATAATACACACCCACCACGGCTGGCGGAGTGATCTTCGGCGGAAGCACACGACTGCACCAGAGGTTAAGTTACCAACTCCTCATGTAATGTGCCCCTCTTTCCAAACAGCAATTCCCTTTGACCTTCGACCTTCAACGCCATTCCATCAAGCCATAAATGACCATCACAAATGTAAATAAAGTGACTTTATGATACAATGCAGTGTATTTCTTTCATTACAATACAATAGCACATTTATTATACATAGAATAAGGTATGTTGTGTGTAGTTTTAAGGCTTATTTAGTTAAAAAGTATATTTTATGGAAACCCGGGAACGGATTATTCCCATTTTAATGGTTTCCTATGGGATTCTTTTTTTTGAGATACACACTTTTCGCCTTACACACTCTGTCTGGGAACCAATTAAGTTCGTAAATTGAGGTCTAACTGTACTAAAATGCTGTTTAGTATGGTGGCAATATACCACTTTTATTTTCTGGTCTGTTTCTTGTTCGGTTTGAGCAAATCCTGTTGAATTGTTATATGTTTGGGCAAACAAGATCTTTTTTTTTTCTTCCAGCAGTGAGAAAAAGACTTGTTAACATGGCAAATATTTATCACATTCATACATAACCCAGATGAAAAGCAAACACATGCGCAGTGATGAATTATTTGGATGTCGGAATCCAGTGTGATATGTTTGCAAATTTCTCTGACGTGAACTCTTACAACATGTTTGGAAATAGTTTTTTTCGTAACAGATGATTTGAGAAGAAATTTGCTTTTTCAAGAGAATATTATGCAAGTATCATTTGACATCATCATGTCGTGTTTATTCAATAAATGCACTAAAACACATTTATTATTCTCAAGGTCGGAAACATTTTAGGACACAAATGTACGGTCATAACAACTACTTGTATAAGAGACTGTAAGATCATATCATTCGTCATGTAGGTGGGGAATGTAGGTGTGATGAATATATGCAGTGTACAAGAACTGTATGTACAAAATAATCATTACCACGCAACAACAATTACCACAAATTCAAGTCATCAGAGCAAAGTAGTGAAAAACAATTATGAAGAGGTGTTTGCATCAACATGTACTTCTTGATACACAAAATGTTTTTATTTTTTTTTTTTTTCATTATTTTCACGTGTCCAACAATCGTTATTAATCGCTGGCGCACGAGTTGGCAGTAAAAGTCGTGCATTATTCTCTCACACAGATTTTTACAGCTCATATTAACTAATGCAGCATCACCGTAAGATATGAGTTGAATTAATTTTGTGATAAAGTTGCTCAAACTCAAAACACTCGTGCATTGCAATCAATAGAAAACAAAACAACAACAAAAAAAAAAAGCAAGGCTCGTGAGCGCACTTAGCTAGCTATATCTATTAGCTATGTCTATCTAGCTGGCTAGCTGTGTGTCTGGCTAGCTATGTAGCTGACTAGCTGTATATCTTTCTAGTTGGCTGGCTAGCTATCTATTGGCTATCTATTGGCTGGCTAGCTATGTAGCTGGGTAGCTGATCTCTTTCTAGTTGACTGGCTAGCTATCTAGGTATCTATCTATTGGCTGTCTATTAGCTAGCTAGCTAGCTATGTAGCTGGCTAGCTGTATATCTTTCTAGTTGGCTGGCTAGCTATCTAGGTAGCTATCTATTAGCGAGCTAGTTATGTAGCTGGCTAGCTGTATATCTTTCTAGTTGGCTGGCTAGCTTTCTAGCTAGCTAGCTCTTTGCTATCTATTGTCTGGCTTGCTTTGTAGCTGGCTAGCTGTATATCTTTCTAGTTGGCTGGCTAGCTATCTAGCTAGCTATCTATTGGCTGGCTAGCTATGTAGCTGGCTAGCTGATATCTTTCTAGTTGGCTGGCTAGCTAACTAGGTAGCTATCTATTGGCTATCTATTAGCTTGCTAGCTTTGTAGCTGGCTAGCTGTATATCTTTCTAGTTGGCTGGCTAGCTATCTAGCTAGCTATCTATTGGCTATCTATTGGCTGGCTAGCTATGTAGCTGGCTAGCTGATATCTTTCTAGTTGGCTGGCTAGCTAACTAGGTAGCTATCTATTGGCTATCTATTAGCTTGCTAGCTTTGTAGCTGGCTAGCTGTATATCTTTCTAGTTGGCTGGCTAGCTAACTAGGTAGCTATCTATTGGATATCTATTAGCTTGCTAGCTTTGTAGCTGGCTAGCTGTGTATCTTTCTAGTTAGGTGGACGGACGGATGGATGGATGGATGGGTAGATGGATAGATTGATCGATGGATAGGTCTGCCTTGTCAAAAATTCTCAATTTGGGTCACTCGGACCTCAAGGCACGTCGGTGCTCGATTCCCAAACAGGAAATGGGTTGCATCAAGAAAACTAAACGATTTCCCAGTTACATCAATGAAAGGCCACGTGAAAGAACAACATTAGCATAACACAGCTAATGGCACTGACGTCCAGTAATGGTGTGTTCCTCAGATTAATGGTCAAAGTTAATTTCTTCCTGCTTTCATTTGGAAATGTGATAAATAGGTAAAATGGAGAGTCACTGCCTTGTGGAAGTTACAATTGTTTGTTTTTACGTGGCTTTTTTTATGACTGCACTCAAATCTGCTCGTTGTATTTATCTGCAGTGTGACTTGTTGATAGTTTGAGGCCATTTTTTTAGACCTTTCATACCAATGAATATTTGGCTTCGCTCAAGCTTACTCCAACCTCCTTCAGTTCAGTGACATTTTTTTTATGCCCAGCATGATGTCTTTGTTGAGAAACGATAATAGAAGTGCTGCAGGCAGCGCTCGAAGCAGCTTCCGTCCTTATCACCTCATCTCCATCACTTTGATTCAGACTGTTTATAAAATTCATATTGAATATTGATTTACAGGTGGTTAAGTCAGATGCAGCGCTACGTCATGTAATTGCACATGATTAAAAAGCCACTTTTGTGTTTAAATTAAGCCTATAATGCCATTTGTATCATACAGTGATACCTCGGTATACGAACCCCTTGGTTTACGAACTTTTCGGTTTACGAACGTTAAATCTATGAAGGTTTTACGTTGGCATACAAACTATTTTTCGGGGTACACACGGAGCTGCCACAATGAATGATGTGTCGTTCGCGAAGGAGCCCGTTCTCCTCAAAGAAAATGGCGGCCAGCTTGTTTTGGTCCTCTATTCCCCGCCCCCAGTCTTCGGTTAAAGCCACGTAATTGGTCAAGAACGCAGCAGTGGGGGGAGGGGAAGGTTACAGATTGAGAGAGAGAGAGTGAAGCCATTCTCCAAAAAAGAAAATAGCTGCTGACATTTTTTTGTCCTATTCCCCGCCCCCAGTCTTCGGTTAAAGCCACGTGATTGGTCAAGAACGCAGTAGTGAGGGGAGGTGGTTTAGACATTAAAGAGACAGGCAGACGACAGAGAGAGTGATAAAATGAATAGAAAACAGTGTAATTTGGACTCGTTTCAACTTTGATAGTTCAATGACAGAGTGTAGACTGCAAGGTTAAAATTCCCATCAATCACGCTCCATGTTTCGGTTTGTTTTTCGGTCCCAAAAAAAGCAAAACTATCCACTCGATGACAAACCACTTCTGCACTGAGTGCGGAAAATGAGTCCGCCAGCTACCGTGGCGCTGTTCGACCGTGTGGTTTGGTGTTCATCCGCCGAAAACTAGTCCACCAGCCATTGTGGCGCTATGTGTGTTTCCCGAAAACTAGTTTTTATGCCAAGATTATATTCTCGCGTATTTAATGTTCATAAGGCGAAAAGTTTGTAAAATAACGCGTTCGTAAGATGAAGTATCACTGTAATCCGCCTTACTTTTATCAACTTGTGAACGCGTGCGAGCACGTCACTTTTCAGTCAAAATGTTGACACCCCAACTGGGCGCTATCGTTGCAATTCAACGAAATGACCAGTGATCTCAAAGAGTGTTAGCGTTTGTTTGTGCGCGTATTACTCTTATGCCTGTTGGCTGAAGAAGCGCTCTGCTGCAGTGAAATGAGAACCGCAGCAGGGATCCAGTACAGCCGATTAATTATTTAAAACAAAATATAGAACAAAATATCTAATGGCTTGAAATATCACACGGATGCCGTCGCAAACGCACCGACTTGTGCACTCTGCTTTGACTCCGAGCGCCGACAGAGTTGGATGGTTTTATTTTGATCGGAATATATTGGCCCGTTTGCTTTTTGTGCGGTCACTCTGCGCCATTTTACCAATTTGGCAGACGACTCCGCCATGCTGTGCTCTATGGCTGAGCGAGGGTGTGTCCTTGAAGGCAACTGTCTTGGTGAAATGACAAATTGATGACAGAAAGTCAGTCTAACGTTACATCTGCTCGGATTAAGTCCAAATTGTGGTACAGCTCATATGAAACCGTTTGATTGAGGCAAAGACAGGCATGAGATTCGCAAGCATATTGACATTGCCAGCATTTATGACTATTTTATATTATGAGCGAGATCACTAACATTTGTTTGCCAATGGCAAATCTCTTGTTTCTATTTATAATTGTATTTTATTTATTGCATTCTATTTGTGATTGTATTTTATTTATTATAGTACCTATGCTTGTCTGTGACTGTAAAGTGTCCTTTAGAGCTTTGAAAGGCGCTTAAAATGTCATGTATTATTCTTATTATTCTTATTATTCTTATTATTCTTATTTTTATTATACTTATTATTCTTATTATTCTCATTATTCTTATTATTCTTATTATTCTTATCCTCTGGTTACCTGCAGAATATTAGTGCACCACATCAATAGGGATTGAATGGACGTGCTTTGATTGGCAGCAAGTGGAATCGGCCGTGTTCACACCCACAACGGAATAAACTGTCCTTGTTTAAAAAAAAAAAAAAAAAAAAACATCTCACAAAATTATTAAGCTTTGAATCTGTGGCAGAATGTCAAGGCCTGCAAAGCCTTCTCTGCTGGCCTAAAAATATATGACTCACGGACTGATGTTCATTATACAGTAAAGTCTCGTTATATCGATATCGGATATATCGATAGTCCCGGTTATATCGATACTATTTCTATGCACGCACGGAGAAAATTACATGCAAACAGGGGCGGATATATCGATAGTCCCGGTTATATCGATATTTTTTCGGGCTCCGTTGAATATCGATATAACGAGACTTTACTGTATTTTGTCCATGAATTCTTTATTAAATAATTTTATTAAGCCATCAACGACCATCACAAAAGTAAATAAAACGACTTTATTATACAGTTCAGTTTATTTCTTTAATTATAATATCATAGCACATTTATTATACTTAAATACAGTCTATTTTGTGTAGTTTTAAGGCTTAGAAAATTAGAAAGTAGAACATTATGAGAACGGATTATTCTCATTTTAATGGTTTCCTATGGGAAATTATTTTTTGGGATACTCATTTTTCGCCTTACACACTCTGGGATCCAGTTAAGTTCGTAAACCAAGGTATCACTGTACTAGCTACTCATGGTCTGCTGTTTCTGCACACTGTCATTCTTTCTGCTCATTTCGAAACGCGATGATGGGCTCAACTGCAAATAGCTGTTTCACAGAAAGTGACCGTCAAATGCTGAACATGCTTTGAGCGCCAAGCTCATGGCAAGTCCACAGCAGTCATTTATCCTCTGGGGTTTTGTGCCTTCATTGGCTGGATAATTAAGCAAAAGATTCAAATCACAGCTGTCGACCTGGCCTGGGTATAAATTCAGTCACTGGGAGAAAAATAGTTTGAAGTTGGCAGCACCCTCAAGTTCTACTTTGATGCGTCTATGCAACATTAACATGCGACTTGAAAAGGGGAGGGCAATGAATGATTTTAATTTATTCCCCCTTACTTTTGCTTTGCTCTCACAGGGTTTGTTCATGCTCATGTCATGTCATGTTTCGTTTCTTAGAGTGTTCTTAAGTGCACTGCACTCACAAATCAAATGGTCACAAGACAAAGCCTGAAAGTGCACATATTCTTGCAGTATTAGCAGACTTTTAGTAATATAGCGATACATTGGCTTTGTGTCCTCTTTGGCTCAACACGAGCCTGTGGTGGGGTCTTTTTCGGGCCCATAATAGCAAAAGTACTCCACTCGAAAACAAACCACATCTGCACTAAAAGGGTGTGCGGAAAACTAGTCCGCCAGCCACCGTCGCGCTGTTCAACCGTGTGGTCTGGTGTTCATCCGCCGAAAACTAATCCGCCCGCCACCGTTGTGTGGTTTGGTGCCTCTGCCAAAATATAGTTGGTATGCCAAGATTATATTATCGCGAATTTAACGTTCGTAAGGCGAAAAGTTTGTTACCTAAAGCATTTGTAAGCCGAGGTATCACTGTCCGTAGTTGCCTGTTTTGAGGAAACGCACTATTTTGCATCTGCGTCATCATTCTAAAAGCAAATAACAAGTGATGTTAAAATAAATATTGATTAAAATGTATTTTATTCGCCTTTATCATTCTCGCAGTTGAGACATTTACATTTCACAGCAGCAAAGTTATAGAAGGAAGAGGAAAGGAAAGCAAGAAGTAGAAAAACAAAATACAAGAGCTGCTTATCGATCTATTAGCTATCTAGCTAGCCAGCTATCTGTTATCTATATAGTTATCTAGCTAGTTAGCGATCTAGCTAGCTATCTAACTTGTCCTGTGACTGTAAAGTGTCCTTGAGAGCTTTGAAAGGTGCTTATAAATGAAATGTATGATTACACATGAATTGATTTATTTGCCTCTATGTTTATTCATTTGCTATCTATTTGCTATCTATTAGCTATCTAGCTGGATATTTCTCGATATTTTAGCTAGCTATCTATTATCTACATACTTATCTAGCTAGTTAGCTATCTAGCTAGCTATATAACTTGTCCTGTGACTGTAACGTGTCCTTGAGAGCTTTGAAAGGTGCTTATAAATGAAATGTATGATTACACATGAATTGATTTATTTGCCTCTATTTTTATTCATTTGCTATCTATTAGCTATCTAGCTGGATATTTCTCGATCTTTTAGCTAGCTATCTATTATCTACATACTTATCTAGCTAGTTAGCTATCTAGCTAGCTATATAACTTGTCCTGTGACTGTAACGTGTCCTTGAGAGCTTTGAAAGGTGCTTATAAATGAAATGTATGATTACACATGAATTGATTTATTTGCCTCTATTTTTATTCATTTGCTATCTATTAGCTATCTAGCTGGATATTTCTCGATCTTTTAGCTAGCTATCTATTATCTACATACTTATCTAGCTAGTTAGCGATCTAGCTAGCTATCTAACTTGTCCTGTGACTGTAAAGTGTCCTTGAGAGCTTTGAAAGGTGCTTATAAATGAAATGTATGATTACACATGAATTGATTTATTTGCCTCTATGTTTATTCATTTGCTATCTATTTGCTATCTATTAGCTATCTAGCTGGCTCTTTCTCGATCTTTTAGCTATCTATCTAGCTAGCTATCTATTATCTACATACTTATCTAGCTAGTTAGCGATCTAGCTAGCTATATAACTTGTCCTGTGACTGTAACGTGTCCTTGAGAGCTTTGAAAGGTGCTTATAAATGAAATGTATGATTACGCATGAATTGATTTATTTGCCTCTGTTTATTTATTTGCTATCTATTAGCTATCTAGCTGGCTATTTCTTGATCTATTAGCTATCTAGCTAGCTATTATCTATATAGTTATCTAGCTAGTTAGCTATCTTGCTAGCTATCTAACTCGTCCTGTGACTGTAAAGTGACATTGAAAGTTTTAAAAGGTGCTTGGAAATGAAATGTATGATTACGCATTAATTGATTTATTTGCCTCTATGTTTATTTATTTGCTATCTATTAGCTATCTAGCTGGCTATTTCTTGATCTATTAGCTATCTAGCTAGCTATCTATCTATTACAGTAAAGTCTCGTTATATCGATATTCAAGGGAGTCCGAAAAAATATCGATATAACCGGGACTATCGATATATCCGATATCGATATAACGAGACTTTACTGTATTTATATAGTTATAAAGCTAGTTAGCTATCTAGCTAGCTATCTAAGTTGTCCTGTGACTGTAACGTGTCCTTGAGAGTTTTGAAAAGTGCTTATAAATATATTATTATTATTATTATTATTATTATTATTATTATTATTATTATTATTATTACGGTTATTATTATTACAGTGCGAAGATGTGAGCGACGATAACTTCCTGTGATGTCCTATTCCAGCCCACTAGCAGCTTTTGTCTCAATGATTAGGCTGAGGCCATTCAGTGACTTTCCGCTTGTAATAAGTGCGCCATCAAGGAAGCTAAATAGTGATTGTAGATTCTATGGCCGGACCCTGAATGTCCATTGAAAAGGATAAATTGCTGCCAAACTCTTAATACTGGCGGAATTGACATGAGCGATGGATTTCTCTGAAGACCCAGGAGGGTTGATCAATAGTGTTGCTATGGTGAAGATGATTTGCTGCAAATATGTTTTTATTTCACTATCTTCCACGCTGCGTTGGAAATGAAGACAACAAAACTGCTAGAAGAGACGGGGGTGGGGGGGGAAAGAAAATCAATCAAACTCTTAAATTGTTTCAAAGCGGTTGCATGCTTTCTGAAAAAAAAACATTGTCTGAGAAAAATGTCCTCAGAATGCACTCTAGTTGGTAAGAGTGTGTAAGTTAGTCCTTTTGTCAGTCTTAATCTCACTGGTATCCATCTTGACAAGATCAGAGTGATGCTTGCTGTCGTCTCGCATCTCTTTTTGCTAGTACGCGAGCAAAACTTTTTTATTTAATATAGGTGAACTCTTTCTTGTCGTCCTGTCGAGGGGGAAAAAGCAGCCACTTCAGACCCGTCCGCTGTCGAAATGAGGCATTGGCGTCCTGTGCTCACATGGCCCTGACAGGCTCCAGTTGGCTTTTTATCTCTCCTTTCTTACAGAATCATCACTGTGATTGATGAAGGAGACTGAAAGCACATAGCCAGATCTATTCAGAGGACAATGGGAAAGACAAACACCAAAGAGAATCCCGAAAAGAAAATGAAAGTTGTCTGCCTACCTGCAGGCGCCTTTGAATACAGTGGGACCTTGGCTTATGAACTTAATTGGTTCCCAGACAGTGTGTAAGGCGAAAAGTGTGTATCCCAAGAATTAATTTCCCATAGGAAACCATTAAAATGAGAATAATCCCAGTTCCGAGTTCCCCATAAAACATAATTTTCCACTTTCTCATTATCTAAGCCTTAAAACTACACAAAATATACCTTATTTTATGTACAGTAAAGTCTCGTTATATCGATATCAGATATATCGATAGTCCCGGTTATATCGATACTATTTCTATGCACGCACGGAGAAAATTACATGCAGACAGGGTCGGATATATCGATAGTCCCGGTTATATCGATATTTTTTCGGACTCCCTTGAATATCGATATAACGAGACTTTACTGTATAATAAATGTGCTATAGTATTATGATTAAAGAAATAAACCGTACCGTACAATAAAGTCATTTTATTTACCTTTGTGATGGTCGTAATAATTCGATTTTAAGCACTTTCTGCACCTTATTTGTTGTATGAAGCAGTTCTAGATGAAAAAGGAGAGGACCAAAGCGTCCTTTTCACCACTGGATCAGGGACATCATGGTGGAATGTGCACGTCTCCTACAAGCTAAATGTTGAAAGCAAACACAAGGCTATAGCATCCATTGACGAAAAAAGACTGTCTCACATCTCCCGTCCCACGTAAATCCGCTTCAATTCCAAGCTGCGACAGTTCCACAAACATCCATTTACAGCAATCCCCCATGTTTTGTATGTTTCCTTTTCCCAACACAACAGGTTCTACTGATCAACTAATCAGCAGGCTCTGCCGAAGACCCATAAAAATCCTGATGATTGGAATCAGTTGTGTTGGAGGAGGGAAACATTTAAAACATGCAAGTTAGCATCCATGGAGCACCGGGGTTACCCACCCCTGTTTTGCAGGGTCTTTAAACGACAACCGACATCACTTTTTTGTTTCCTAACTGACATCAGAAAAACGTTTTATAGAATCTAAAATACCCAAAACACGCAGTACGATATTTTTAGTCAACTGCAAAACACCAATAAAAATAACTTAAAGTGTCCAAAATTTGCAAAAAATATGAACCCAGAACTGGCCAGTTTCAGGGGCCCGTTTCCACAGGCTGATTAATTCCTTACACGGAGCTTTGTCGCCCTTTTCTGCCTCTTTTTGGTGCAACACAAACTTTTCAGACCAAACAAAGTACCGCAAAATGCAGTGAGGTGATGCAAGGTATGTCCTTTCTCAGTCAGGGGCGTTCCTTCAGTGACGTAGGGTGAGGACTTGTCACCAACTCAAAAACAAGACTTGCGGAATATTCAGCGCGAGTCTTAAAACGTAAAATATAGCTATATGCGGTGGAATCTTTGTAAAATACGCTCAGTAGAAGTCATTTGAAGCCATTTTACAAATTATGGACACAACTTGTCCGGAGACGTCTGTTGTCCTTTAATTGACATGTATGATGCGGTCTCCACATGACAAAGTAACCGTAGACAAAGAACTCTTTCACTCTTGATGAAAGAATGGAACGACAACGCAGCACCTCATGGATTTTTCATGATCCACGCCAGTGATTTTGACTCATGTATTTTCTCCCGCTATCACTTGCTAATTAGCATCTATTCTCAGAGTGGGACACGCGTCGTGAAATATGGACAAGGCTGGGAGTAAAACACACTCTCAACTAATTTGAGGCTCTCTAGTCAACACAGCCCTTCAAGTCAGTATGAATCACTTTGTGCTTGACTGTTAAGGGAATTGCATTTTTATAATGATGAGACAAAACATTTACCTGTCAAGTATTATGCTGTGTGTATTTACCTGCTTTGCTTCTTAAAGGACAAACGATACCTCCGGACAAGTTGTGTCCATAATTTGTAAAAATCACTTCAAATGACTTCTACTGAGCGTATTTTACAAAGATTCCACTGCATATAGCTATATTTTACGTTTTAAGACTCGCGCTGAATATTCAGGAAGTGTTGTTTTTGAGTTGATGACGATGCCTGGCGTGACGTGACGTCACGTCAGGAACGCCCCTGACCGAGAAAGCGACACACAATGCATTTTGGGTACTTTGTTTGGTCTAAAAACATTGTGTTGATCCGTGTTGATGGTGAAATTACAAGGATCTATACAGACCGGTGTAAAACCACAGCAGACTTCTGTAACACATTTTTTTAACACAAAATACATACAGTGCAGTTGAAATGAAGAATACAGTAAAGTCTCGTTATATCGATATTCAAGGGAGTCCGAAAAAATATCGATATAACCGGGACTATCGATATATCCGACCCTGTTTGCATGTAATTTTCTCAGTGCGTGCATAGAAATAGTATCGATATAACCGGGACTATCGATATATCCGATATCGATATAACGAGACTTTACTGTATATTGAGTTGGATTCGCCTTTATTAGTCTCGCAGTGGAGAAATGTACATTTCACAGCAGCAAAGTGATGAAAGTAAGAGGAAAGGAAATGAAGAAGTAGAAAAAAATACAGGAGCTGTTATCAAGGCAGCCACTCTTGCGGCACCATTTTGAAGTCAAAACAACAACTAAATAACAATTAACGTGACACAACACAAAAGACACAGACAGTCATTCAATCTTAAGCACTTTCTGCACCCTCTTCGTTGTATGAAGCACTTCTTGATGAAAGAGGAGAGGATCATAGCGTCCTTTTCACCGGTGGATCAGGGACATCATGGTGGAATGTGCATGTCTGCTACAAGTTAAATGTTGAAAACAAACACGAAGTTGTAGCATCCAGTTGTAGCATCCAAAGGCAAGGTGAAACGAAAGGTTGATGGTCGAGTTGGGACGAGGGGATTGGAGCTTCAGACTGTGTGACCTTTTTCCAATGATAAATCCATCACATTATTGACGGATGGTGGGGGTGGGGGGGATTTAAGTTGTTTACACCAATAAATGAAAACACATTGATTTATCTAAAGGGTGGGAAGATGTATAGACTACAATCGGTTTGGTTCCCCATTTAATTTATTCAGAACTGATCACGTTGATAGTTTTTAACTAAAGTACAGTGATACCTTGGCTTACGAACTTAATTGGTTCCCAGACAGAGAGTGTCAGGCAAAAAGTGTGTATCCCAAAAATTTATTTCCCATAGGAAACCATTAAAATGACAATAATCCCTTTCTAGGTCCCCATAAATCATAAATTTCAAAAACAAAATATACCGTATTTTATGTATAATAAATGTGCTATGGTAATATAATTAAAGAAATAAACTGTACTGTATAATAAAGTTGTTTTACTTACATTTGTGATGGTCATTGATGGATTGATAGAATGAATAGCTTTTTGCATAAAGTGTCTCAAGGAGCTCTGTGTTGTACACCTTGGAAGTTGTGATATTGCAACAGATGCAAGCAGATACACTAGAAACATCAATAGCTGGTTCCCTTGCTTGTCTTTTCATTTCATGTGCGGGTTATTTGTGGAGCCTAATGGATGATATATTTTAACCTTGCAGTCGACCCTCTGCCTTTGAACTATCAATAAAGTTGAAACGCGTCCACATTTCACTGTGTTTTCAATGCATTTTCTCACCATTTCACTTTTGTTAGTTTTTTTTTCACTTTTGTTTTTTTTTGTTTCAAGCTCTATCGTCTCCCTTTCGTGTGTGTGTGTGTGTGTTCTGTTTCTATAACACCTCCCCACCCCCGCTCACTGCTGCGTGTGTCTGAAATTCTTCCCCTCCCTCCTCTACCAAGGATCTTGACCTATCGCGTGCGGCTTTAACCGAAGACTGGGGGCGGAGAATAGAGGACAAAAAAAAAAGGTTGGCTGCCATTTCCAGCTCCAAGAACCGGCTCTTTCGCGAACGACACATACTTCATATGCCCAGATTATATTCTCGCGAATTTAACGTTCGTAAAGCGAAAAGTTCGTTATGTAATACATGGTATCACTGGATATAGAACTGTATCAAATATAAGCCACACCACATCATGAGGCACTGCAGTAGAGGCTGGGGTTACTCACTACTTCTTCTACAGGGGGGAACGGAGTCGATAGTTGCTCACATTTCACATCAATGCTTGGAAGAAGAAAAACCGAGTGTAAGATTTCAAGAAAATAAAACTACCATATTTTCCGGTGTATAAGGTGCACCGGATTATAAGGCGCACCCCTAAAGAATGGTGTATTTTCAAGTGTTTTTCGGTATATAAGGTGCACTGGATTATAAGGTCAATGAATCGATGAGAAGGTTTCTTCAGCCGTCATCTGTACAAAAGTGAAGGTTTCGGACGTTTCGCCTCCTATCCAAGAGACTTCGTCAGCGAACTAAAGTCTGACTGGTCGTATCGGCCCCATTTATATATCCCTAATGTCCAGACCTAGTGGCGCCGGACACAGCTATGATAGGTCCCTACTCTCAGGGGTAATAGGCCAATCGTTAGTCAGGAATGTAGGAACAATCAGTGGGGCCACAGGGGGGGGTCCCGCGCCCCCCCCAACCTGAGAGTAGGGACCTATCATAGCTGTGTCCGGCGCCACTAGGTCTGGACATTAGGGATATATAAATGGGGCCGATACGACCAGTCAGACTTTAGTTCGCTGACGAAGTCTCTTGGATAGGAGGCGAAACGTCCGAAACCTTCACTTTTGTACAGATGACGGCTGAAGAAACCTTCTCATCGATGGACCACTCCTGTACGACTGAGAGCTTACACAGACGTAAGGTCAATGAATGACAAAACATTTTTCAAATATAATACAGTAAAGTCTCGTTATATCGATATCGAATATATCGATAGTCCCGGTTATATCGATACTATTTCTATGCACACACGGAGAAAATTACATGCAAAGAGGGTCGGATATATCGATAGTCCCGGTTATATCGATATTTTTTCGGACTCCCTTGAATATCGATATAACGAGACTTTACTGTATTAGGCACACTACATTATAAGGCGCTTAAATTGAGACTGGTGTTACGCAGGGGGGAAATGGAGTCAGCGGTTGCTGACAATACAGTTGTTGCGAGACCTGTTGTGGCTCAATATTATTTCACATATAAGGCACACCTGAGTATAAGGCGCAGGGTCATCTTTTGAAAAAAAAATCAAGGCTTTTGCGTGCACCTTATACACCGGAAAATACAGTATATTAAACCATCAGTTTGAAGCAGACAACATGTGAGGCATTGTGAATGAAGCTTTACGGAACAGAGCTATTCCAATCTGTGAAATCATGAATTGTATTTTCATCAAATTGCACCGCTTACACAATTTTACTCTCTGAATGAAGTTTAAAATGATGATTTAAGATGGCGCTTGGCAGAATCTTGCTTTTCATACAAGTAAGCCGCAGGAAACTGAAGCGTTGTTAATGAAAAGGCTGTTTTACGCGTGCTCTTAATTTACTGGACAGTTGACCATAGAAACAGATGCTACAAAGGTCCCCTGTCAGCCTCCAAAAACATGGAAGAGGCAGCCCATGCTTGGGGGTTTTTAGAGTTACATGAAGCACCCTAGTCTTAAAGCCTCACAGCACAATTAAACTGTCTGAAATAATGAAACCATAAACAAAAGCTAATTAAACCTCCAGCAGGAACTGGCTGCATCATCTTCCTGCGTGTTGTTCTGTATGGCATCAGCGGACCCGTCGAGTTCATTCACGGTCCTCGGAAGAGCCCTGCTTGTTTCGTTGTTGTAGTTAAATCAGACTGTGACTTATAGTCCCAACCGCAGCTGACAAGGTGAAACTCATTCGCAGGCTTTGGCAAAAAGCAGATGGGACAGAATGTAGTGCGGGCAGCGTTACAAAAACAAACGGCTGCTGCTGTTTGTAACGCAGCCAACAGGCTCGCTGTAGCATAGAGAAATAATCGCGCCCCTTTTTATTGAGACCCTTATCGGCCTGTACTCACACTCTTTTTCCAAGACAAAGAATAGACCCCTTTTTCGCTAGAAGCGCTCTTTACGCATACATCTATACAAACAATCAATATTTTGCTTCAGGGCAGGTCAATCCCGCCTGCTCTCTCAAATTTCCTGGACTGCAGTGTTACTGGTTTGTTGTTTGGAGTTCACTAAAACCGGACTCAAGTGAGCAAGGCTGTATCAATCCTTGTCAAGATGGGAATTCGTCTGTCTACCTGAAGCGGGTGATTCATCGGACCCGAGATGCTAACCCATGCGTGTACCTTGAGATATGAGGTTAGACAGAAAAGTAAGAAGTGCTCCGAGGCTGAGTGGAGGGAAGAAGACGGCTCGTTTTTTCCAAGCGCAAATCTCATGCATACATTTCACATCAATGCTTGGAAGAAGAAGAAAAAAACGGGTGTAAGGTTTCAAGAAAAAAAAAAAAACGACCGTATTTTCCGGTGTATAAGGCGCACCCCCCAATGAATGGTGTATTTTCAAACTTGTTCTATATATAAGGCGCACCGGAGTATAAAGCACACGTTCAATGAATGAAAACAGTTTTCCAAATATATATACAGTAAAGTCTCGTTATATCGATATTCAAGGGAGTCCGAAAAAATATCGATATAACCGGGACTATCGATATATCCGACCCTGTTTGCATGTAATTTTCTCCGTGCGTGCATAGAAATAGTATCAATATAACCAGGACTATCGATATAGCCGATATCGATATAACGAGACTTTACTGTATATTATAAGTTTCCAAATATAAGGCGCTACAATAGAGGCTGCATTTTGGTGTATTTTCAAAACTTTTTCCATATACAGTGATACTTCGGCTTACGAACTTAATTGGTTCCCAGGAAGTGTGTGTAAGGCGAAAAGTTTGTCTACCAAAAATTTATTTCCCATAAGAAACCATTAAAAATGATAATAATCCGTTCTCAGGTCCCCATAAAACATAATTTTCTACTGAATAAGCCTTAAAACTACACAAAATATACCTTATTTTATGTATAATAAATGTGCTATTGTAATGTAATTAAAGAAATAAACTGTACTATATAATAAAGTCGTTTTATTTACCTTTGTGATAGTATTTGATGTAGTTGCCTCACAATGTCCCCCGCTAGCTGTTTTTCATTAATCCAAATCAGCAGAAGTTTTTCAACCTCTTGGATTGCCAGAGACCGTTTTCTAAGACAACACAGAAACACCCTTAGCCACACGTAGCAATGGTCGACTTAGCATACTGGTACTGGGACGCTAAGTCACATAAACGCACACCTCGTTTGTGTTTTTTGATGATCTCCTTCTTCTGCTCGACCGTAATTTTCTTTTGTGTCGTCTTCGGTTTAACACTAGCCTGTGGTGGGGCCTTTTTGTTCCCGTAATAGCAAATGTACTCCACTCGATACAAATGAGAAGAAAAAAAATTGACTGTTTATTCACAAATAACTGTGCACCATCTTTGTCCTTTTGCATTTAGCACCTGTGCAGTTTACACTCACCATGGAAACTGTTTGCCCAAAATGGCCGCCTCATCGCAACTGAATCTGATACCTACTCATATTAACTCATTCACAGCCATTCACTAATTGATTCGGGAATTTAAAAGCATGACATGGAGCACCATTGCTGAATTTGTTCAGGTTTTGGTTTTTCTAGCTTGGGTGCCGATAAAGCGCTGGTAAGACCTTTGGTAATGTTATTCCCTTCGACGAGTGGGCAACATTTCCCTATTTTCCATGTTAGCGCTTCATTCCAGCTTCAGCTGTTGTTAAAGCGCTATATAAACCAATATGTGTATATTGCATTGCGGCGTTATCATTTGAAGAAAATCAAGGCTTTTGGGTGCGTGCGCCTTATATAAAATACGATACATTCTTTGTAAAGAACTTGGGGATGTTTACAAAATGAGGCTCTGTGACTGCTAAACCTTTTCTGAAGCACATGCTAGAAAAACCGTTTGAGGAAAAAATTGCATTCTGACCTGAAAAGGCTGTAATTAAACCACAAGAAGAAAAAGGGCTGCGAGCCTGCTGGGGAAATAAGCAGCATTGTTGTGCTCATGTTCACTGGTGCAAGGATATCCCATCATGGCCACACACACACACACACACGCGAACATGTTGCAGGATGTGCGACTGATGCAATATTCATCAAATAAATATAAGATCCAGCGTCATTGCTGCTGACATGAGGTCACAAGGTCAACAACACACAACTGTGCTCAAATCCAGGTCTTGGCTGTTGGTCCCTCGAGACTGCAATGGAAACCAATGAAATTATCTTCTGTACTTTGTGTGTAGACACATTTTTTTTTCTGCAGCTATGTTTCAACTTCTAGCTAAGCACCGAATCGCAACATTTCATGAGCTGCCCATCCCTTATTAACAAGTGGCTATTGGGGATTTTGCTGGACAACTACAGATGTGTGACTTTCTAGGCTGGGTTATTACTCCCATTTTTCTCCCCATCGCACTCGAGGGAGGGAGGGGCAAAGGCAGCTACTTAAAAGCTTAGCTCAACTTCTACTGAGGTCAAGTCCGTGTTCCTATAAAACACATTGTCGCAATGACTGCAAAATGTGACCACCAGGGCATGATTCGTTTTTCGAGGAAGCTTTGTGTAGCTTTCTGTAGTTTAGCTGGCAGATAACATGTGCCCCATCGTCCAATCTGCTGATGGAACGCATTCTGACGCACCCTCGTTCCTTGCTGGAATGGTCAAAACCAAATACAGTAAAGTCCCGTTATATCGATATTGGATATATCGATAGTCCTGGTTATATCGATGCTATTTCTATGCACGCTCAGAGAAAATTACATGCAAACAGGGTCGGATATATCGATAGTCCCGGTTATATCGATATTTTTCTGACTCTCTTGAATATCGATATAACGAGACTTTACTGTAATACATTTCTATACGGAAAAGCATCGTCAACCAAATCAATGTTGACTCTCATTGGAACATTTTTTTACATGACTTGTATTGATTCACTTTTCTGCTGACACATTTTTTTTTTGTCAAGACAAATGGCCTACTATTAAACATGGATGTGTTTGCATGTTTGCTAAGAAGCTTTTTTTTTTGCAAAAGAAACAAAGTGCGGGAATAGAGTCTCAAAGAGCTGTTGCTCGTATAACACCGTCTTAAAAATGCACCATCTTTCATGTATTGCAAGGGAATTCTCCCTGACAGGTAGATCCATGGGATTAGTCTTAAGTGCAGTATAATTTCCACAGTGCCATGTGATTTCAAGAGCTGGCCAGGGGGTGTGAGGAGCGAACAGGAGATAAAACAGAGACCAAAGGCAAGAACAGACCTGAGAACGAAGAAGAGCCCTGATGCATGCCTGTTTTTGTTAAGGAGAAGACACTCAAGAGGCGGCACGAAAAGCCCACATTTAAAAGGACTACCGACGTCACTTTGTTGTTTCTTAACTGACATCAGAAAAACGTTTTATAGCATCGAAAATACCCTAAACACGCAGTATGATATTTTTATTCAAATGCAAAACACCAATGAAAATGACTGAAGTGTCCAAAATCTGCAAAAAAAATTGAGCTGCGAATTGGGCATTTTCAGAAAGTGGACCTTTTTTTATTGAAGACTAAATTAGAATGCACCTCAGGGCAGTTATTCCAAACTATGTCTTGATTTCAGATGTAAACATTCATGAACAACTGTGGCGTTTCATTAGCTTTAATTTCATTTGCTCT
The DNA here is from genome assembly GCF_051943395.1 of Hippocampus bargibanti. Classification (NCBI taxonomy): domain Eukaryota; kingdom Metazoa; phylum Chordata; class Actinopteri; order Syngnathiformes; family Syngnathidae; genus Hippocampus; species Hippocampus bargibanti. The sequence goes on along the minus strand of NC_142734.1, from coordinate 3,119,741 downwards.
GTTTCTCTTTGGAGACGAGGTTTGGCGAATAGGACTTTATCTATCTATCTATCTATCTATCTATCTATCTATCTATCTATCTATCTATCTATCTATCTATCTATCTATCTATCTATCTATCTATCTATCTATCTATCTATCTATCTATCTATCTATCTATCTATCTATCTACCTACCTATCTCTCTATCTATCTATCTATCTATCTATCTATCTATCTATCTATCTATCTATCTATCTATCTATCTATCTATCTATCTATCTATCTATCTATCTATCTATCTATCTATCTATCTATCTATCTATCTATCTATCTACCTCTCTCTCTCACTGTCTATCTATCTATCTATCTATCTATCTATCTATCTATCTATCTATCTATCTATCTATCTATCTATCTATCTATCTATCTATCTCTCTCTCTCTCTCTCTCTCTCTCTCTCTCTCTCTCTCTCTATCTATCTATCTCTCTATCTATCTATCTCTCTATCTATCTATCTATCTATCTCTATCTATCTATCTATCTATCTATCTCTCTCTATCTACCTATCTCTCTATCTATCTATCTATCTATCTATCTACCTATCTATCTATCTATCTCTCTATCTCTCTCTATCTACTATCTATCTATCTATCTACCTATCTCTCTATCTACTACCTATCTCTCTATCTCTCTCTCTATCTATCTATCTATCTATCTATCTATCTATCTATCTATCTATCTATCTATCTATCTATCTATCTATCTATCTATCTATCTATCTATCTATCTATCTCTCTCTATCTCTCTCTATCTATCTCTCTATATCTCTCTATCTATCTCTCTCTCTCTCTCTCTCTCTCTCTCTCTCTCTCTCTCTCTCTCTCTACCTACCTATCTCTCTCTCTATCTCTCTATCTATCTATCTATCTATCTATCTATCTATCTATCTATCTATCTATCTATCTATCTATCTATCTATCTATCTATCTATCTATCTATCTATCTATCTATCTATCTATCTATCTATCTGTCTGTCTGTCTGTCTCTCTGTTGAGTGCGCTTGTATGTGTCTCTATTCTTTTGTGCATGCTTCGCCAGAGCATACGTGAAAAAAAAAAAATCATCTGACAGGATTAGTGTTTTCACATGCAAATCCCGGAGGATTTCAAGGGCTCTCGGAAGGCCCATATTTGACAGCTACAGTAATTTAGGGGAAGACCTCAATCACCATTGACAACTTTCATATTAGGAAAGCTTTCCATTCAAACTGACGTGTTTGAACTATATTCAGCTAGAGGACAGGGACTTGCCTTGTCTTTTGAAATGGTGCCGAAAATATGGCCAAAATATTTAATAAGCATCATATTTCTCAACATATTATGCATAGAACGGTCACACGTTGATATTCTGGTAGGATGAAGGCCAATCAGATCTCATATTGCCAAGTAATTGAGTCTGATGCTGCTGGGAGAAAAATGTACAGTGGTACCTCGCGATACTGCAGAAGTGAGCCGACATATTTTTAGTTTTTCAGACACAGATCTGTATTTGGCTGTTTTTTTTTTTTTTTTGAGTTGCAAGCAAAAATTTGAGATACAAGCCATGTACGGTAGTAGATACGATACTAGATACGAGCCTTCGTTTAGCTGTTTTTTTTTCTTTTTTGCTTTGACTTTCAAGCAAAATTTCATGTAGGTATGAAAAAAGCACCCCTTTCAAGCTATTTATTGCAACGCCTACGAGAAGATTACTGTCAAACTAAACATCAGAATAAACAGAGTGTTCAAGAAAGCCCTGACGGGCTTAATGCTAACATACAATGGGAGACGCCATTCACATGCTAACCACTAGCATCCATCGTAATAGTTTTAGAACTCTTTAAAGGACAACCGACGCCTCCGGACAAGTTGTGTCCATAATTTGTAAAATCACTTGAAATGACTTCTACTGAGCATGAGAAGGTTTCTTCAGCCGTCATCTGTACAAATTTGAAGGTTTCGGACGTTTCGCCTCCTATCCAAGAGGCTTCGTCAGCGAACTAAAGTCTGACTGGTCGTATCGGCCCTATTTATATATCCCTAATGTCCAGACATGGCGGCGCCGGACACAGCTATGATAGGTCCCTACTCTCAGGTTGGGGGGAGCAGAGGACCACTCCCTGTGGCCCCACTGATTGTCCCTACATTCCTGACTAACAACTGGCCTATTTCCCCCACTCCCACCGGTATCACCTCATCAGCTTTACGAATGTTGCCTAACCTGTTTTGCCTAAGCAGGCTATTGTATGTATACAATATGTATGTATACACATTTCATGTTGGTACAGACTAAGAATCCTCAGCATCAGCCTAGAGCTTGACTTGAGATGAGGATCTGCTGCATGCACATTTTACTCAAATATTCTGTCACTAGTAGAGATTCACACTGATTCTTAATTCCAGATAATGATCCGCTGTATCGGTTTTAATTGTCACTCGAGCCGCACGCCTGTCGCGCTGTTTCGCACTCGCATTGTTTTTGACTCGGCCCGTGCAGGTTTCGACTAGTTCGTCTCAGGTTAATTGTCTTTTTTTTTGGCATCTGTTGCACGTCTCTCGTTGTGTCAGGTCTTAAATAGTTGTCAGAGCGCAGTCTCCTGAAAGTTGCGGATGGAAATGATGTAAAATGAGTATGCCGGGAAAACAACACTGCACATTAATCTTCCCGGTCCATTAGTCAAGACACTCGGAAATGATGATCAGGAGAATGCATTTTTGCAGAGCGATTTCATATAGAGTGTCCACTTGAGGCGATTCAGAACGATATTGGACAAAATTCCTCCGTCAAGCGGGAAAGACAATATATCTTTGTTCTGGCTTTGCAGAGGAGCCGAGGAAGTGTTGCCGAGGAAACCAACAGGTCAGATGCCTCAATGATGCACGATAGCGAGGCGGAGAGCCCACAGGTGGTCGGGTCATGAAGGGACATGGGATCCGTCATCAGAATGAGCCAGGGGGTTAGAGGAGAGCCAAAAAAGAGACTCTAATGAGCTTAGCTTCACAGGTTTTTCAATTTTGCTCAAGATTTTTTTTGAAGTGTCCTCTTTCAAGAGAGCGCAATGCCGTATTACCTTGTCTTAATGTTTAAAGTCAATGTTGCAGCAGAAACGCCGTACCTCTTTTTTCACTATTAAAGCTCGAGTGCGCTCGACTGAGCCATTCATCAAAAAGCGACTGTACAATATCAACACACACATCTGTGTTGATGTATTGTACGTGTGACTCGATTTCAGAAGCATGCAGAAATAATAGCTAATAGTAATAACCTGTTGTTGGGGAAAGAGAAATACCATGTACCCTTTTCTGACACCATTAATTGTTTTTTTTTCCTTCTAAAATCAGGAAAGACACCTCAATCAACAAGTAAACTAGTGATTTGAAGGATGATTTTCATTTTCAAATCGTTCTTTTCATTAAGAAGAGCCATTACTGTTGTTTGTCATGGTCTTGTGGGATTCTATGATGGCGGTGTGGAGGCAATAGGCGGAAGACGCAGGGAGACCGCCAGTCATCTTTCAAAATAAAAGGGGCATGTAAGACTCAAAATATGCAACCAACCAGGTGCCCTAAACAAGAATATGGTGTATAAGGCTCACCGGAGTATAAGGCACACTCCCAACGAATGGTGTATTTTCAAAATGTTAAGCAGATTCCTTCCTTACAGACAGTGTATTGTAGGTGTTCAAATACGGAAGTAGTCGCCGAAACATGTCAGGTATTTGAACACCTACAATACACTGTCTGTAAGGAAGGAATCTGCTTAACATTAGTTATCAAGTAGACAGGATGAATTTAGTACAACGTATTTTCAAAATGTTTCCCTATATATAGGATAGAAAAAGAAGATATTCTAAGCATGGTAAAATACAGTAAAGTCTCGTTATATCGATATTCAAGGGAGTCCGAAAAAATATCGATATAACCGGGACTATCGATATATCCGACCCTGTTTGCATGTAATTTTCTCTGTGCGTGCATAGAAATAGTATCGATATAACCGGGACTATCGATATATCCGATATCGATATAACGAGACTTTACTGTAAATGTCAATTGTATACTGTAAATGTACAAAACCGTTTCATAAGAAACTGTACATAGCGCACGTATCAAGAAAGGCATATTGATATATGTAGCTGTATTGCATCAACCCATATTTACAGTACAGGTATCAATTTTTTTCCACATGTGATTATATAGAATTGAGAAGCCTGACAGCAGTCGGTAGAAACGAGCGGCGGTACCTCTCCTTTTCGCAGCGTGGGCGTAACAGTCTCTGGCTGAAGTAGCTATCCAGTTCTGTCAGGGTTGCGCATATGAGGCACACCGGACTATAAGGCACACCTTCAATGAATGAAAAAGGTTGTCCAACTATAATATAGAAATATATACAAGTTTTCCAACATTATAAGGCGTTACAGTAGAGGCTGGGGTTACGCACTACTTCTTCCACTCTCACATTATCTTCTTCTTTTGTTTTGGGCTTTTTCCTTCAGGGATTACCACAGCGAGTCGGTGTCCTGCATCGAACCCAGTTTTGTGCATCCTCTTCTCTCACACCAGCTACCTTCATATCTTCTTTGACAACATCCATAAACCTCATCTTCCTCTCTCGGTCTTCTGCCTGGCAGTTCAAGACTCAGCATCCTTCTCCCGATATAGTCACTCTCTCTCCTCTGGACATGTCCAAACCATCTCAGTCTGGACTCTCTGACTTTCTCTCCAAAGCCTCTAATATGAGTTGTCCCTCAAATGTGCTCATTCCTGATCCGATCCAACCTGGTGACTCCCAAAGAAAACCTCAACATCTTGAGCTCTGCTACGTCCAGCTCTGCTTCATGTCATTTCTTCAGTGGCACTGTCTCCAGTCCAAACATCACCACTGTTTAATACACTTTTCCTTTCATCCTAGATGAAACCCTTCTATCACACGTCACACCTGACATTTTTCTCCAGCCGTTCCAGCCAACCTGGACACGCTTTTTCACCTCTTTTCCACACTCTCCATTGCTCTGGAAAGTTGACCCCAAGTACTTAAAATCCTCCACCTTCTTTATCTGTTCTCCCTGTAGCATCACTCTTGTACTTGGGTCCCTCTCATTCACACACATATATTCCGTCTTGCTGCGACTGATCTTCATTCCTCTCCTTTCCAGGGCATACCTTCACCTCTCTAGTTTTAGCTCTCACGTTATAAGACCACTTAAAGGACAACTGACACCATTTTGTTTGTTTCCTAACTGACATCAGAAAAGTTTGATAGTATCTAAAATACCCAAAACACACAGGCTGATATTTTTAGTCATATGAAAAACACACACACACAAAAAAATGACTTAATGTGTCCCAAAACTACCTCAAAATGACCTCGGAGATGGTGAGTTTCAGAAGGTCCCGCCCCCTTGTTCGTGACATCACGCCAGGACATCTTGCCTTGCTCTAGAATCAAAACAATGGCTTCGGATTCGGAGAAGATGCTTTCTTGTTACTCATCCACTTATGAATATGATGGAATCTTTGTAAAATACGCTCAGTAGAAGTCATTTGAAGTGATTTTACAAATTATGGACACAACTTGGAGGCGTCGGTTGTCCTTTTAAGCACGAAAAGCAAACTTTTCTTCCACAAGATTTGAATTTGATTTGACTGGAAAAACTGAAAACAAAAGAGAAAGATCGATCCTTGTTGTTTTTGCAGGTGGCTCTGTATACACTCACTTGCCAGGCGTCATTCGTCCTTTGATTCTGCTCGGGGTCACACAGAAGCTGGGGTCGAGATCACCTCCTCCCTTGACTGACCATCTGTCAGTACATGTGCATGCACAGTGTGAGTGTTTTTGGGCTGCGGAGGATGATGGAGGGTCCAAAGTGAGCACTACACAAGCTGAACCTTCTTGGTGTGAGCCTATTTTTGCACCAGGCAGAAAAAAAAGATAATTATAATTATTTTGATTAACTCATTCGTAGTCTCGGCTGAGCTTCATTTGAGAGACCCCAAACCATCTCAGCCTTCATCGACTGTGAGATTTGCTTCAGTTCAATTGCTTCAAACGTGTTTTCAGAATGTGCGTCGTATATTCGGGAAGTACAATAAGGTACGAGTCGATTGGTAGCGTTTTTAGCAAACGAGGGTAATCCCGTGATTTTGTTCATCGGTTAGTTGACGACAGAAATGACGTTATGAAGGTCTTTGTTGTAAGCACAATTAAAAAATGGGTTCCGTGAAAGGACAACCAACGCCTCCAAGTGACTTCTGAGCATATTTTACAAACATTCCACCTCATATCGCGATATTTTTCGTTTTAAGACTCGTGCTGAATATTCAGGAAGTCTTGTTTTCGAGTTGGTGACGATTCCTGACGTGACGTCACGTCAGGAACGCCCCTGACCGAGAAAGTGACACACAATGTATTTTGGGTACTTTGTTTGGTCTGAAAACTTCGTGTTGATCCGTGTTGATGGCGAAGTTAGAAGGAAAACATATAAATAATTTGAGTGAAAATGACAAAAACCCTGGCACTGGAATGGATAGCTTTGCACATCGTCTGGCAGTGAATGAGTTCAATACTCGTGTTTTGTTGTGATTGTCGCAGTCACTGAGCTAAAAATACGTCATGGTCACAGTTGGTGCAACAAATTGATTTAATAATGTGTCTGATGCCAGAATTTATGTTAGACAGACCTAGGTTGCTTGTAGATCTGGAACCGTAGGTTTATTGGCACCACACACCATTAATTCGAGCATCAACTCATTTGCTACAAATAATTGACAATTTCTTTGAGCGAGTCTGACCTGTTTTAACAGGGAGAACTTTTATATCCTCACGAGTCACCGGCAGTAGCCTGAAATCCCCTAGCTACTCCGCTTGGCCTTTGCGCGGATATGACAGAGAAAAGGTGAATGCCATTGCTGTCTCAAATCCATCCACACATCCTGTGTGCGGTACCAAAAGCCTCTAACCCTCCACCGGGAGAATGTTCTGAATTAGGGAGATGATGAGTGAGGAGTAGGAATTGTACCACACCGAGTGAGGATAGATTTGTATGATGATTACAGAATATTGTGCCGCTAGGAGCAGCATGATTTGTATTTAATCTGCAGCATTCAAAGTACAGTGGTACCTTGGCTTACAAACTTAATTGGTTCCCAGAAAGCGTGTGTAAGGTGAAAGGTGTGTATTCCAAACATTAATTTCCCATAGAAGTAATTCAAATACTGTAGATAGAAAGCTACCTAGCTAGCTAATAGATAACTAGATAGCTACATACATAGCTAATTGATAGCTCGCTAATTAATAATAATAATAATAACAATAAGAATAATACATACAATAATTGTATTGTATTTATTGTACAGTAAAGTCTCGTTATATCGATATCGGATATATCGATAGTCCCGGTTATATCGATACTATTTCTATGCACGCACGGAGAAAATTACATGCAGACAGGGTCGGATATATCGATAGTCCCGGTTATATCGATATTTTTTCGGACTCCCTTGAATATCGATATAACGAGACTTTACTGTATTTGTAATTGTATTTTATTTATTATAGTATCCATGCTTGTCTGTGACTGTGAAGTGTCCATATTTTAAATTCCTGAATAAATTACTCATCAGAATCAGAAAACCTTTATTCGTCACACAATGGGGACAATGGGGAATAGTGAATGACAGTGAATGAGTTAAGATGTTTGACTTCCGTTTAAACATGCAAGGATTATTATTAATCGTTTATGCTTACTTTAACACTCAATTGGGTTTTTGTCAGTTTGATGACAATTTAAAGAAAACGTTCACCATTTCCTGCTCCTATTTGTACAATGTGTTGAGGTCTGTACAGCGCTTGTGTCCCAGGTTTGCTCTTGCATCTTAAAGCGAAAAAAATAAAAATTAAAAACATTAAAAAATGCATGTCGAGTCTCTCGACTCTCGAGGCACCACAGCACATGGCAAATGGTTTTCAGGAGCAGACTGTGAGGTAAACTCGGATTGAGGAGGCGAGCCAGTATTCTTTGCACCATTAGGGAAGAAATGGGCCTGGCCACAAGGCTCCGTCGAGTGTGAGGGGAGACCTGCATCGAGATAGATGGGCGATCTTAGGCGAGGGAATCATTGGAATGCAGGTCAGAGTGTTGCAGGTGCACGTCTGATAATGAATGTGTCAGCCCTTCCATGCTCCAGGTGTTGCCTGGGGGTGGGTGGGGGTTATGCATCCACGCTCCCTCTTCGGTGAAAAATGTATCATCGACACATTACACGTAAACAGTGTAATGCGTCCCCTGTTTTCATGCATTGTAGGACAAATCCTGTAAACCTGAGACTGGTATAATTTTCTAGCAACAATTAAAGGACAACCAACGTCACTTTTTTGTTTCCTAACTGACATCAGAAAAACATTTTATAGCATCTAAAATACCCAAAATACGCAGACTGATATTTTTATTCAAATGAAAAACACAAATAAAAATGACTTAAAGTGTCCAAAATCTGCAAAAAATTGTGCTGCGAATTGGGCATTTTCAGAAAGTCCCGCCCCCAGTTCGTGACGTCACGCCAAGACGTCTTGCATTGCTCTAGAATCAAAACAATGGCTTCAGATTTGGAGAATATGCTTTCTTGTTACACATCCAGTTATGAATATGATTCAAATAGTTCTGAAGAAGAAAGCATACATGTTTGCAATCGATTAAAAAAATTATTCCGTGTCATTTTGAGGCATCAGGGGTGGGAAATGTCACACTCAAGGAAGGCAGAAAATAGCGACAAAGCCGTGTAGGGAATTAATCATCCCGTTTCCACAGGCTGATAAATTCCTTCCATGGAGCTTGGTCACCCTGTTCTGGCGGCTTTTTGGTGCAACACAAGGTTTTCAGACCAAACAAGTACAGCAAAATACATTGACGTGATGGAAGGACTGCTACAATGTGTCTTTCTTTCGGTCAGGGGCGTTCCTTCAGTGACGTCACGTATGGACTCGTCGCCAACTCAAAAACAAGCCTTCCTGAATATTCAGCGTGAGTCTTAAAATGTAAAATATAGCTATATGCGGTGGAATCTTATTAAAATACGCTCAGTAGAAGACATTTGAAGTGATTTTACAAATTATGGACACAACTTGTCCGGAGACGTTGGTTGTCCTTTAAGGAGTGAAGACTGTTTAGAACAGGTGCAAAAGGTCGCATTTTTGGCCAATGTCATTTTTTTTCAGATGGAACCTTTTTTTTTTTTATTGTTGACTCTAAGTGTCAATCTGTCGTCACTTTCTTAATTGCTAGCATATTATCGAAATGGCTGGATATGATTTAACTTTGATTCCTGCATAAACAGCGAAAATCAATTTTATGGGATCTGTGATCATCTCATCCCTGAAAATGTATCTATTTGCTATCTAGCTGCCTGGCTAGCTATCTAATAGCTATATAGCTATCTATCTAGCTAGATGACCGTTGAAAGTCGGAAAGGAGACGGCAAAAATGAACAAATGTATCTATTTGCTATCGAGCTGCCTGGCTAGCTATCTAATAGCTAGTTAGTTATCTGGCTAGCTATCTAATAGCTATCTATCTAGCTATGTAATAGCTATATGACTACCTGACTGGCTGTCTATTGGCTAGCTAGCTAGCTTTCTTTCTATTTGAGTTACTCCCGGGTTGAGTGAACGCTGGCGCGTGTGGCTGCCGCTGATCACCCGCAGAAAATGTTCTCCTGTGACTTTAAAGTGACCTTGAGAGTTTTGAAAGGCAAATAAATGAAATGTATTATTAGTATTATTATTGCAAGGATGACAATTAGGATGTGGCGCGTACACACAAGCGCACCAACAACTGATGTGACATCATACATGTTTATTTTTATTCAAACCTTTTTACTCAAGCTCAACGTCTAGAAATCCACATCTTATATTATGTTATATTTCACCGAGGACAAAAATTAATCTGGCATACGACTAAAACGCCAGTAGAGGAGTCCGACTGCACTTTGCAGCATGGAAAAATCAATGTAGCCATTTGTAATGTGAGATCCTGCGCATCTCAAGGAAAACATTTGCTAACGCTTAGTCATAAAGCTGTGGGCTAGGCTTTCTTCCTAGCATGGGTTGAGCTCCTGTCATACCTGGTATGAGCGCATAGCGCACTGGAGATGTTCAAGGCTCTTAGTAGAGCCGCCTTGTTCTCTGCGGGGATTCGCTTTGTGCGTGTGACAAAAAGACGCTTTCCATAGCACCAGGCAGAATCAGTCAATCAGTCTCTAGCGTGACAAAATAAAAGCTACGCTATCATGCGCGCATGAAACTTCAAGTCACAATCCGATCATACGTGTCAACCGGACGTATTTTGCCGTATTCTGTAAGATTTTTGCCAAAGCGGGGTCTGAGGGTCTGGCACCAACACCTTTGGACATTAGGGGATAAATATAGGGTCACAGCTACCAGCAAAAATTTTAGTTCGCTGACGAAGCCTCTTGGATGAGAAGCGAATCGTCCGACACCTTCAGAAGAGTATAGATGACGGCCGAAGAAACCTTTTCATCGATTGTTGTCCACAGCAACAAAAAAAAAAGCCACAACAAACAACATACTTGATTATTGCTAGAAATATGTTGTAACTTGTTCAAAGTATTCATGTGTGAAATTTTATTCATAATATCTACCTAGGTGGCTAGCTATCTGTTGGCTATCTACTAGCTGGCGAACTGGCTTTCTATCTGTGTACCTAAGTAACATTCAGTGTATTAGCTAACTAGCTATCTCGGTGGCTAGCTATCTGTTGGCTATCTATTAGCTATCTACTAGCTGGCTAGCAAGCTTTCTATTTGTATTTTAGTGACATTCAGTGTATTAGCTAACTATCTAGCCAGCTGTATGGCTATATAGGTGGCTGGCTATCTAGTGAGTTATCTGTTGGCTATCTATCAGCTATCTACTAGTTGGCTAGCTGGCTTTCTATTTATTTTATTTCTATTTATTAGCTATCAACTAGCTGGCTAACTAGCTTTCTATCTGTGTATTTTAGTGACATTCAGTGTATTAGCTAACTAACTATCTAGCTATATAGCTATCTAAGTGGCTATCTAGTGAGCTATCTGTTGGCTCTCTATTAGCTATCTACTAGCTGGCTAGCAAGCTTTCTATCTATGTATTTTAGTGACATTTAGTGTATTAGTTAACTACCTATCTAGCTAGCTAGTTAGCTATATAGATATCTAGGTGTCTAGCTATCTAGAGAGTTATCTGTTGGCTATCTATTAGCCATCTACTAGTTGGCTAGCTGGCTTTCTAGCTTTCTAGCTGTTTATTTTAGTGACCTCAGTGTATTAGCTAACTAACTAGCTAGCTAGCTAGCTATTTCGGTGGCTAACTATCTAGCAATCTATCTGTTGGCTATTTATTAGCTATCAACTAGCTGGCAAGCTAGCTTTCTATCTGTGTATTTTAGTGACGATCAGTGTATTAGCTAACTAACTATCTAGCTAGCTAGCTATATTGCTATCTAGGTGGCCAGCTATCTAGCGAACTATCTGTTGGCTATCTATTAGCTATCTACTAGCTGGCTAGCTAGCTTTCTAGCTGCGAGCCGATTGGTATCAGGAAAAAAAAACCCAACAACAATTATTTCTTTGAAATACCAATCGAGTTGAAATAGCAGTCTGGTTCACAGATGGAAAGATCGAGGTTAGCCATGCTCGCTCTCTGAGCCGTCCACACTTTCTTCCCACGTTTCTGCTCATCCCTACTCCCTGGCTCTCCTGGTCAAATATCTGATTTGTGAGTCATACCTTGCTTCACGGAGATGCTCGCCAAAAATACACACTGGCAGGGCAACCTTGCAAGAGCTCAGCCCGGCATCGCGCAACGTAGCGGCTCAGGGGAGCGACTCCGAATGAGCGGGGAGAGACAAAATGCGAGGCAACTGACAAGGGAAAAAGACAAGTGGGCAGAAAGATGGAGACGGTGAAAAAAATCGCGTTTGATAAATGATTATGCAAGTCAAACTTTCTGTCACGAGTGTAGGCAATTTGAAAGGACAACCAACACCATTTTTTTGTTTCCTAACTGACATCAGAAAACCGTTTTCTAGCATCTAAAATACCCAAGACACACAGGCGGATATTTTTACTCAAATGCAAAACACCAATAAAAATAAGTTAGTGTTCCAAAACTACTTCAAAATGACCTCGGAAATGGCGAGTTTCAGAAGGTCCCGCCCCCTTGTTCGTGACGTCACGCCAGGACGTCTTGCCTTGCTCTAGAATCAAAACAATGGCTTCGGATTCGGAGAAGATGCTTTCTTTCGGAGATTGTTTCTTGTTACTCATCCAGTTATTAATATTATTCAAATATTTCTGAAGAGGAAAGCATAAATGTTTGCAATCGATTAAAGAAGTCCTTCCGTATCAATTCCAGCTATCTGGACTCCAATGCACAAGATGGCGTCCAAGCTTCGTTGGGAAAGGACTTCTTTAATCGATTGCAAACATGTATGCTTTCCTCTTCAGAACTATTTGAATCATATTCATAACTGGATGAGTAACAAGAAAGCATCTTCTCCGAATCTGAAGCCATTGTTTTGATTCTAGAGGTCATTTTGAAGCAGTTTTGGGACACTAACTCATTTTTATTGGTGTTTTGCATTTGACTAAAAATATCAGCCTGCGTGTTTTGGGTATTTTAGATGCTATAAAATGTTTTTCTGATGTCACTTAGGAAATCAAAAAAATGTGTCGGTTGTCCTTTAAGCCTGAAAGGGCTGCTTAGGTCAGTGCCGTACTTGCCTTGGATTAGAATTTACCACAGTGAAAATGACATCTCCACCTCTCGCAAGTTAGTAAATACCGAAGGCATTTGCCATGGTTGTCACGTCTTTCTGCGTGCAGGTCACTCTTTGAATGAAATTCAGTCATTTCATTCCAAAAGGAGTATGTGACTACATCGAGCCACAAAGGATTTGCATTCTTGTGGCAGCTGAGGTGAGGGGGGGGGTTCTAAATACATACCCGTGCTGATTCACATCTGCTGCTACTTGTGTAAATAACCATAGCCATGATGCAGTACTTACCACGAATGGCTACTGGATGGGAAATTGTTTGACGTTATGTACACCATTTCTCGGACACTGTGTGAGGCTTTGCGTTACCCCTCAAAACACACACACACACATGCACATTTTTGCGACTCGGTGGGGACATGGTGGGGACGAGGTGTGGAACACACACACACACACACACACACACACACACACACACACACACACACACACACACACACACACACACACACACACACACACACACACACACGCACACACACACTCAAGCACATTTTCCTACTTAGTGGGGACATGATGAGTCTTGGGATTCATGCTCGTTGGCCAGTATAGTTCTTTTGTTGTCACAGTTTGATATGGCAAGGACAATCTCAGAGATTAGATTCTGGTCGAGGTAAGCATTGTAACATTTAGATAACAAATTGTTGGTGTTTTATTTGTTAAAACAGCTGCAGGCAACCACCAGTTCACGGGATTGACAAATTAGTGTTTGTGAAATGTTCATGAAGGACTGGATGTGTGTGTCTGGTCATCCAACCCATGTAGATAGTGAACTCCATTTACTGTTTTAATCACATTGGATTTTTCAATCTGTTGGACTATAATGTGATTTTCCTTCTATTCCCCTCTATTCACGCATCCATCCATCTCTCTCTCCTCTCTCTCTCTTTCTTTAACTCTTGCTCCGTTGTCTACCCCCTACTTGCCATTATTTATATTTTGTGTATTTTGTATGCAGAAATTGACCCTCAAAATAAGCGGATTTTTTTTCTCAATTTAATGAAATAAAAAATAACCACATGCAGTCAACAAATCCATTTCTGCAGTGCGACCCGGTTTAGATTATCTGCGAATCGTGTGATAGCAAAAGTCTTTCTGGCACACTGTGTAATTATAGCTGCTTTCGGCATTGTTGTTTCAGGGAGAGCATCTATTTACCGGTGGGGTTTTATACAGATGATATCACAATTAATAATGAGGAAACCTGTGACTATTAGTGGGAAGCTCCTCATCTATGGACTCATTAGTGTTTATGACTATATTTAGCTGTTGGGGCTTTCTGGGGCTTATTATTATTATTATTATTATTATTATTATTATTATTATTGTACCGGAATATACTGTAGTGTTCCGTACTGTACTATACTATACATATCGATTTATATAGCGCTCTAACAACTGAAGCTGGAACAAAGCTCTTAACATGGACACATATCAACTACAGGAAATAAAGCAGTCACAAAGATAGTAGAACACACCAGGAAGTAAATCTAAGATGAAGTCTTAATCGCATCATTGAAGGAAAAGGCACTTTGCCACCCTACCTTATCGCTCAGACCGTCTAAAGATGGGAAACTGCCACAGCACTAAATTGCCAGTACTTGCCAGACATTTCTTCAGGTCCTTGAATGTGCTCATCAACCTCTTGCCATTTTTTTCCCCACAATCTTTTCATCGCTTTTGGTGCGATGCCCAGTTCTTAGTCATGTCACTGTTCTGAAATATATTCTCGACTTGATGATGTGTGTCTTCACTGTGCTCCACATTTGATTCATGTTTTTGGAAATTCTTTTGCAACCCTTCTCCCTTTGATACTGCGGACGTTTTCTGTGGGCCATGCGTGGCTTGTGGCATCCCACTTTTAAAGTCATCCCGAAAGTAATGAAACAATTGGCTGCTCACCTCACCTGTTTCATGGCCAACTGAGCATCTGTAGTTACCAATTTGTATTTATTGATGATATGACCGTTGACAGAAGCAGCAGGTTGAATTCGGAAATGTTTTTGTGCTGATCCTAGATAACAAGGGGTCGGGAACCTATGGTTCGCGAGCCATATATGGCTCTTTTGATGATTGCAACTGGTTTGCAGATAAAACAAAATACATATTTTCGCTTTTTCGCTGTTCATTTCCTGTTTAGGCTGCAGTTGGCTGAAAGCGCAATTTGATTGGATGATACTGACCTAGTTTGGCTGAAAGCGCAATTTGATTGGATGCTATTGACTTTGGTGCCGTTGATGTCGAAACAGGTAAACAAAAAAATATGGAGCTGCTGGAAAGGCAGCCACTCTCACGGCACCATCTTGAAGTAAAAAAAACAACTAAATAACAAATAATATGACAATTTTATTAAAATAATGCATACATGTGCGTGTGTGTGTGTGTGTGTGTGTGTGTGTGTGTGTGTGTGTGTGTGTGTGTGTGTGTGTGTGTGTGTGTGTGTGTGTGTGTGTGTGTGTGTGGCTCTCACTTCAAAACATTTCTAAATATTTTGCCTGTATTGGATATGGATATGCCTTTATTAGTCTCACAGTGGAGAAATTTACATTTCACAGCAGCAAAGTGATGAAAGGAAAGGTATGGCTCTCTTAGTCAAAAAGGTTCTCGACCCCTGCTATATAACGTAAGTTTGAATAGAAGTTGGACACAGTCACATCCTCATTTATTAGAAGGCGCGTACCGTTTTGCAACCACACTGTCACGATCTCGTTAGCGACCAATGGGTGGCGCTGTCTGCCTCGCCTGCACCTGCATAGGTGTTGGTCGTTCCAATCAGTGGCAGTTAAAAGGACTCCCGGCACGACCATTCTGTGTCGGGTCATTGTACTATGTATGTGTTTGCTTCACCCTGTCATGTTTGTTTCATCCTGGCAGATTTTTACTCATGGTTTTCTTTGATACTTTGTACTTTTCTGTTCTGATGACTTTGATGTTTTAGATTTTGTTCCTGCTGACTTTTTTTAGTACAATTTGTCAAATACAACCTGTTGCTCCGTCCTGCCTGCTTATTTGGGATCCACAACCATCCACCACCATGCAAACCGTGACACACACTCTCGTTGTTTTCTTTGAACTTCTGTCAGATTTTTTTTGTCATTAGGATCGGTCTGGTCATCTTCAAGGAATGACAAGTTTATCATCATATATCTTGTTTTCCCCCAAAAAACTGGTGTTTGATCAGGGTTGTGTAGACATTTTATATCAACATTACCTGTTTCATACTCACAAACTAAACTGGCATTTTTTAACCAGTTTATATTTTGAGCTTTAAAGAACATTCAATAAAACAAGATGATTCAATACTTAGGTCATGGGTGAGCTGGAGCTTTAGTAAGAAGATGTTGGCCAAAAAAGTAGACTGTCCAATCAAAAGGGTACACATAGAGACAGATAACCATTCGGTCTGATGTTCAAGTAGTCCATATGTGTAAGATGAAGCTCATGCATTTTTTATGAAAGTCAGGCGAGTGAGCAACTACACAATTAGATCTGGGGGACAAAAATGTAAAACAATTCACTCATTCACTGCCAGATGATGTGTAAAAAATGTTTCCACTCCAGTGCCAGGGTTTTTGTCATCGTCACTGGAATTGCAAGACCCACAGAATATGGAGTTTTTTAACTACATAAAAATTCAATGCAGCGTAAGAAACCTTATACTCTTTTCTTTCATTTAAAAAAAGTTATTTCCTAAATTATGTGTCTGCAGTTATATGAGCTTGAAATGAAGGCGACTGTACAAAATATACATACATATTGGTTTCTATCGCGCTTTAACAACAGCTGAAACTGTAACAAAGCGCTAACATGGACAAAATGCAAATGTTGACCCCTCATTGAAGGGAAAAACATTGCAAGAGGTCTGGCCAGCGCTTTATCGGCATCCAAGCATGAAAAAACAAAACCGAACTAATTCGTGAATGGCAGTGAATGACTTAATTAAGGGGAAAAAAGAAAGTACATTACATATTTCTACTCATCCAAATACTGCAAATGATGTCCTTTCAATAAAAATACCTTAATACATTGAATTTGCGTCGCTAGAATGTAAGTTAAATTCGTTTTACACACGAAATGGTGACTTGCTGTCACGCATGTGAATGAAAGTCAGCATTAATCACGGTCTTTGCACAGTCTTGGACTTCAGCTGCAAACCCTTGCGTAATTCAGTAGTGAATCTAAAAAGCCGAGGTTATGTGAGCGTCGTGATGAGATATGATGAAAACGTAAATTTGAGCGAAAGACGCAGATGGGCACGAAAGGAGGGGGGCGAGAGTAATGTCGAAGGAGGATGGAACGTTTCTCACACCCTCCCTCAGCCTGCTCCTCCAATGTGTTGGCAGTGCCATGCTCTGGTGTAAAGCCATCACCAAAGCTCAGCCTGGGGATGCATGTATGGACAGAGCCATTACTTCTGACCATCTGACAAAGTACTGCCAACTGATGCCAAATTCCCTCATCATACACAATATTGACTTGTTCTCCTTTTCGGAGCCACCACAAATAAATCTTTCTCTACAAAGATTCAATGAATGCCATGATGGGCAGGATGTGAACGCTTATAAAACACTTTCACAAAATGGTTCCTTGGAAACATTATAAAAATCGGATTTACAGTGCGGATGTGTCATTGTGTGAGTGTCATAGAGGGGCAATCTGTACACAGGCAGCACGGGGGTTCTTTCAGAACCACCATGCTGTCATTTTGCCCCACTGCGAAAAGAATCCGAGAAGAGAAGCCAAATGGTGACATGATGCAGTCGGCGGCTAATCATGCGTCAAATAAAGGTGAAAAAAAGCCTTGCGCCGCTAGCTGCAATGTGGAGCTGCTCCAGCTCGAGGAGTTCATGGGAAACGTCTGAGTTCCGCCCCCGACAGTTCTTTTGGAGCTGTTTTTTTCTGCTGGTGTGCTGTGGATCCATGCTGAATGAGAGTTTGCATTTATATCTTTAATTTTTGACATGGGATGTCTGTGTAAGCTCTCAGTCGTACAGGAGTCGTCCATCAAGGAAAATGTTTCTTCAGCCGTCATCTGTACTTCTTTAAAGGTGTCGGACGTTTGGTTCCTCATCCAAGAAGCTTCGTCAGCGAACTAAAATTAGCTGTTAACGCTGGACCTATATATATCCCTAATGTCCAAAGGTGGCGGTGCCAGAGCCCTGCTTTGATAGGTCCTTGCTCCAAAGTTGGGGGAAGCAGTGGACTACTCCCTGAAGCTAATCTGATTACTTTTATTCTGTTTGATTATGTTCTACGACTGGCCCTGATTGCCCCATTCGCTCCGGTATCCCCTCATCTCGTCCCTGCACTAAGGTTGGGCGGAGCAATTTACAACAGATTTATTAGATCGTTACCACGTAGGCTTTGTCATGCTGATGAGGTGATACCAAAGTGAATGGGGCAATCAGGGTCAATCATAGACCATGTCAAGGGGTAGCGGTGCCAGACCTCTTTGATAGGTCCCTGCTCACTGATTATGGTCTATGACTGGCCCTGCTTGCCCCATTCGCCCTAGTATCACCTCATTAGCATGACTTAGCCTACGTGGTAATGATCATCGTTTTACATGGGACCTCTTCAGAAAGTCACACGCTCCACAAACAACCCGCACAAGCCATATGTACACTTCAACCCAGCTAAACGGAACACAATTGATGAGGAACAAGGTAAAATTATCGCAGAGAAAGCACCTACAAGGGATCATTCCTCAAGATGGTAAAAGAAGAAGTGTTTAATGCTGATGAAACCGGCCATTCCATTCCATCGACCATCACAAATGTAAATAAAATGACTTTATTATACTGTAAAGTTTATCGTTTTAATTATAATTCCATAGCACATTTATTATATGAAACATCAGGTATATCTTGTGTAGTTTTAAGGCATAGAAAATTAGAAAGTAGAAAATTATGTTTTATGGGGACCTGGGAACGCATTATTCTCATTTTAATGGTTTCCTATGGGAAATTATTTCTTGGGATACACACTTTTCGCCTTACACTGGGAACCAATTAAGTTCGTAAGTCAAGGTATCACTGTACTTTGTTTTTCATTTGGCGGCTGATCTTTTGGATGCCCTAATTTTTGTCCGAAGGTATTTATAGGTTTGACATAGGTCCAGTCGGTAAATTTCATCTGTGTCCCGTTATTGTAAATATTACTCCTGTAAGAGCTTCTGTGTCCCTGATCTATATCTCCCTTTCTTTTGTAAAGGTTGGTGAGCAATAAACAATGCTAAAGGCGAGATAAAGGTTGCATTGTAGCGCCTTTCGCGTTGATAGGAAAGGCAAACTCCCACTGGCAAAATAAGAGAATCCAAAGAGACGTCTCTGTGACTTGCAAGAATAGTCATTGAAAGATGCTCTTAGTGTTTTTATTTTTGTATTGTCACAGCTCTTTTCTATGGAGACAGCCTGTCTCGTCATATCTGCATGCTTTCCAGCTCTCAGATGGTGAATCTTGATGGTTGCCGTTCCCCCATCCACTCCACCGCCACCTCCAACGAGAACTAATGTTGTCCCATATGTTTCCTGTTTCTCTTCAAATCACATCGTTGTTTATTCTTCGGGATGCATCTGAGCGACAAAGGAGGAGCAGCCGGATTCATCTCCAAGTGTCATGGTGAACCGTGCCCACTCAACGCCACCATATTGGCAGAATGAAAGAACAAACATTAATTATATCTCACCTTCCTTCCGAGCAAGCAGCCTGTGGTGCTGGCGGGCGGCCGTATGTTGAAATGCAACAGAAAGGCCACGGCGTACTAATTAACTTGACTTGGCATTCACGTTCATTGAGATGCGTAACCTTTATACAACCTCACTTTGTCACCTCTCAGGTTGAAATTGTCATTTAATGTCACCTAGCATACAGTACAGTGATACCTTGGCTTACGAACTTAAGTGATTCCCAGACAGTGTGTAAGGTGAAAAGTGTGTATCCCAAAAAATGATTTCCCATAGGAAACCATTAAAATGAGAATAATCCGTTCCCAGGTCCACATAAAGCATAATTTTCAGGGATAAAAATTGTAACTTTCTAATTTTGTAAGCCTTAAAACTATACAAAATATACCTTATTTGATGTATAATAAATATGCTACTGTATTATAATTAAAGAAATAAACTGTACTGTATAATATTGGATATTGGATATGCCTTTATTAGTCTCACAGTGGAGAAATTTACATTTCACAGCAGCAAAGTGATGAAATGAATGAAAGTCATTCATCAAAAAAAATAAATAAAAAAATGGTCATTTTATTTACCTTTGTGATGGTCGTTGATGGCTTGATGGAATGGATAGCTTTTTGAAATAAGTGTCTCACGGAGCTCTGGGTTGCACATCTTGGAAGTTGTGATATTGCAACAGATGCAAGCAGACACACTAGAAACATCATTAATAGCTGGTTCCCTTGCTTGACTTTTCATTTGAAATTGAACTGATGGCTAGTGTGGGTTATCTGTGGAGCCTGATTGATGGGAATTTTAACCTTGCAGTCTACACTCTGCCTTTGAACTATCAAAGTTGAAACGGGTCCGAATTTCACTGTTTTCTATCCATTTTGTCACTCTCTCTCTGTCCTCTGCCTGTCTCTTTAATGTTTCAACCACCTCCCCTCACTGCTGCGTTTTTGACCAATCACATGGCTTTAACCGACGACTGGGGGCGGGGAATAGAGGACCAAAACAAGCCGAAAAGTTCGTAAGCCAAGGTATTCGTAAACCGAGGTATCACTGTATAACAAAATTCACTGTCATCTTTTTATTTTAAACCACTTTCCTACTTTGTGCTTTATGAACACATTTTTGATTCTGGGTAGCCACAGCACATTAAAGCTGGTAAATCAATAAAACAGCGTCCTCTATATGAGACCTTTGTGTTTTCCTACCATCGATCCTGTCATGGCAGATACATTGAAGAGCAAGACAGGCAATTACCCTCAGCAATCCAAACTTTGATCTATACAGTGGGTGACAGGTGCCAAACATCAGCTGTGGGTAGTTGTGATGCTCAAAGGAGGAAATGGTAATCTTTCTGTCTTGGCGTCCACTCGTTTGACCGTGATTGGATTATGGAAAGTGAAGTGGCTGTGCATGTAGGCATGTAGGTGACTGCACCATTTCACCTTGGTGACGGTCGATTCCCCTTGTCCTGTTTCATGCCTCCTATTACCGTGTTATGGCTTCAATGGGCTGTTTTCAGCATTAACATGCAAGATACTTGTGCATTCTCAAAAGCCACTGTGGTCCAATTATATTGCAGTTTGTAATGCCAATTGCGTCTATCCACATGGGAAAACACTGGATGTTTTGTCAGTATTTTCAAACATCTTGGTTTGCTGTTGCAATCTTTTTCATTTCATGAATGAAAAACAACACATAGTCTCAAAGCGTGTCGACCAGGGGTGTCAAACTCTGGTCCTTGAGGGCTGCCGTCCTACACGTTTTCCAAGTCTCCCGATTGCAACACACCTGATTCAAGGGAACGGGCCCATGTCAGACTTCCGCAGAGCTTGTTGATAATCTGATCACAAGAATCAGTTGTGTCCATCATCCAAGCAGTCCAACAAATTTCAACCTGGTTTGCAATTTAACTTTGGATGTTGTTTAAGCGCTATATAAACCAATATCTATGCATTGCATTGTATTTTGGACAGCCACCTTCATTTTTTCATTTATAACTCCAGACTCATATAATTTAAGGATTACCTCTTTTTTCTGATGAAACAAGAGAGTCTACGCTGCATTGTTTCTTATGCTGCATTGAATATTTATGTAGACATAAAACTGGACCTGGAATTCGTATGACAATGACAAAAACCCTGGCACTGGAGTGGACACATTTCTGCACGTCTGGCAGTGAATGAGTGATAGAGATTAGACAGAATAAGAAGTTATCATATTTAAAAGTTTCATGCTGTTATATGCTTAGTCAACACTTGTGACTCAATACACAATTGAAGCACAGACCAACTGGGGTCAATCAGGTCAACAGACATAGCAACTGTCAGCTTCATCTAGGAGATCTGGCCTGGCACAGAATTTAGGACTTGGGAAACTCCTTATCACACAAGTAATTTAGGACTTCAAACTCCTTCACAGAAAGAGGTCATTAGCCAGGTTACAAATTTATCAGTTCATGGAAAACACAATATTTTATTGCTTTCAGCTGTTGGTGCTCAGAACGTCCAGAGGCGTGGTATTATAATCAAGAAAACTATGTTTGACTAATGTATCGCTTTAATTTGCATATACTCTCAATAAATAGCTTGGTAGAGGGCCGCAAAATTCAGACGTATGTCATGAATTACTCTGTTCCCTGCCGGCAGTAGGGACAATCTTTCTGGTTCCGAGTCCCTGTCCACAGTGTCCGACTTTCATATCTCTGACAATGAGTCAAAAACCGCGTGACATTGCAGCTTCTGACTGTGCATGTGGGACATCAGGTATTCTAGCCTGGTCTATGGAGACCATTCTCATCTTTTTCAGTAGAAACACCACCACTGTGGATTTACATCAAACCCAACAAGATGTGCTTTAACTACAGACTTGGCATCCCACTTTTAAAGTTGTCCCGAAAGTAATGGAACAATTAGTTGCTCAGCTGTTTCATGGCCAGTTGAGCATATGTGGTTGCCAATTTGTATTTATTGATGATATGACCGCTGACAGTAGCAGCAGGATCAATTTGGAAATGTTTTGCGCAATCAACAATGGGCTCATATTTTGCCAAATGATCCCAGTTACCTGACAGGAATCGGGTTGAATGTGCATTTAAAACAAAACTGAGAGTGCCTCAAGAACAAGCAGGGTGTGAAGACATTTGCAATGGAGGCCCGACAGAACACCATCAGAGAATAAATCTAGTGTCTGGTCACGTCGATGATGCCTCCCAGATTTCAGGCAGTGCAGAATTTGCAACCCAGTATTAAAAAGTGAGTGAGTTCAATTATTTCAAGTTCCTTAAAAAGTGGGAGGCGCTGTATCGCGCATGGGTCAACGGATTTGGACACAAATAAAGTTGAAGGTTGGAATTTCGAGTAGATTTTGCCTGCTTAATCCATTTAGTTGTTGTTCAGAGAAAAAAAAATCATAGAATTGTTTCCGTGTACCATTATTTATGGCCCTGACTAAATGTACCAGTGGCGAGCCATGCATTTCATAGCTAGGCCTTCAGTAGTGCTATGTCTGAATCAATCAACAGCTGCGACTGTTAAAATGGTGGTGTTCGAACGTACAGTTTAGCAAGGAAATAGCGATCGATCTTTCTTAATGATGTCCACCTTTTCTTGAAACCTTTTCATGACAATTTGATTGGTTAAAGCAAAAGTTTTTGACACATTTGATTGCACTGGGCCTGCAGAACTGATTGTGAAAGCGGGCAGGTAGATTTCTCACCTTGGTAACAAATGATGGCTGTATTTTGTTTTTCTACTTCTTTCTTTCCTTTTCCTTTCATAACTTTGCTGCTGTGAAATGTAAATGTCTCCACTGCAAGACAAATGAAGGTAATTCCAATCCAATTGCGATTGGTTAAATGCTGAAATATGAAGACACACATCTGGAAGAAGCACTACAGGGGAAAAGTAATCAAAGGAAGCTGAAAGAAAATTGTGAATTATTTAAGAATAATTAAAATAGAATTAACATCAGTCCGTGATTCAAATATTTTAAGGCCAGCAGAGAAGGCTTTTCAGGCCTTGATGGTCCGCCATTGTAATGTACACTGGTATTGATTTTCGCAGAATTTTCCCCTCCCTCTGCAGTCCATTCAAATCAGCCTCAATTCATTTTAACAAGTGTTTTGTTGATAGCTTTCGAACTAATCATCCCAAGAAATTTGATTTCAATCCTGCGTGACACAAAAAGATTAGCGGTAGTACCCGTTGCACATCAGCTGCCAGACACGCACAAAGGTCTTTGATTATCATCGCATTTCTGATGCGTCTACCTGAAGAGTTTTAATTCTCACATATCAGTCCTCCCACAATCAAGGCTCGCTAGTTGTATTAGCCTGAGGTCACAGTCATCATTTGAAAGAAGCTACCGATAACGTGAATGTTTGCGCTAAGTGGAGGTGTCGATTTTCCGGGGGATAAGGTGCCAGAGTAGGAGAATTTTATCAATCGGGGGGGGGGCATCCACAGAACAAAGCAAGAAGCCAGGCTTGTAAAATAATTCCAAAGAGCCAAATATCAGCGCAGCTCAAGCCCGGGCCATGTTAGAGTCAACAAAGCTGAATCCTCCAAAGCATTCCCACCAAATTTCTCATTTTGGAAAGGTGAGTCCTTTTAAATGCAAATCACCCTTGTTGCTACTGGGCTCCCTCTTTGAATCAATGCACACGTGCCTGTGACCTTTCCTGGGGGTGGGGGGTGCGTTGCGAAAAACCTGGAGTAATCTTGAGTTCGCTTCTCAATTTGTCAGCTGTGCGCGCTTGACCCGCTTTATGTTGCGGGTCAGAGCTATAAGTCACACTCTGCAAGTTGAAGTGATCCCATTAGTTTCTGCTGCGTCCTCATTCCTGTTTCTCCAGCGTCCGGCTGCTTTTGATCACGCTAACACAAATGGATGGCTTTCATACAGTGGTTTTGATTAGAGTGCATGATGAGTTCCTTCACATGGTTGAAGAGGAATTGATGTTTGTGCATCCGCACGTCTCGTCTTCAGGGAGGTGAGCATTTTCATCCCAGACGTGCTCCGAATCCTCTCTCATTCATCACGGTTTGTGGGTCCACTCGTCATATTTAGCCATCATTGTGAGTAGACGTGAGAGGAATGGATGACATTTAGTTTTTGGACAGCTATGATTGAAAAAGGGTCATCGTGTGAGAAAATATCCAGGAAACTTCAATACTGACTTGTGGAAATGTGAAAACATGCTATCAGCAGTTTTAAAAAATAGATATACAGTAAAGTCTCGTTATATCGATATCGGATATATCGATAGTCCCGGTTATATCGATACTATTTCTATGCACGCACGGAGAAAATTACATGCAAACAGGGTCGGATATATCGATAGTCCCGGTTATATCGATATTTTTTCGGACTCCCTTGAATATCGATATAACGAGACTTATAACGAGTGCCCGAAGACAGCTGAGATAGGCTACCGGCACCCCCCCGCGACTCTAATGAGGAATAAGCGGTACGGAAAATGGATGGATAGTTATGACCAAAGTTTCATTTCATTCGGACAAAGCACGAAAATACTGTGCCTAATAATGGTTGGGGCCCTTTCTTTTT
Source organism: Hippocampus bargibanti (assembly GCF_051943395.1). Taxonomy (NCBI): domain Eukaryota; kingdom Metazoa; phylum Chordata; class Actinopteri; order Syngnathiformes; family Syngnathidae; genus Hippocampus; species Hippocampus bargibanti. The sequence continues at coordinate 3,094,641 of NC_142734.1, read as the reverse complement.
GGGTCACTCTGTATTATTTAATGACTTCACTGGCCAACCTCCCTTTTCTGCTCTGGTCCTCCTCTCACCTGTCAAACCATTATTTTCCGTGATTCAAAACAGCAGTCCAACATACCAACACAGATTGTGTAGCATCTGCCAATCTAATTTTCATTAGCATTTCAGATTTTTGAAATTTTGTGGCATAACGGAACGAAGAGACAATGTCGGGATTCTTGGACATTGTTCCAATCTAGTTGGAGAATTTTCTTGATGGCACCAGTCTTGGATGAGTCGCTGGAAGTGTTCTTGATCCTAATCAAACGTGAACTCCTGAATGATTCGAATCAGAAATGTGGCCAGCTGCCATTTCTGCCGGGGGAAAGCCGACATCAGTCCTTACGCCTGCGCTTGGTTGTGTTTTGATTCAGTGATGATTCACAGTGCGGGGAGGAAAATAAAGCAGTTCGGCTTTGATTGTAGAATTTTACCTTTTAAATTTGAAGACATTGGGGAATGCAACTGAAAACGACTATAAAATGTTTACAGAATGTTTGAGGGTGGAAAAGGTATAACGGTGCATATTTCTGACAATTGGATTGATTGAGCTGTTTGCACAATGAGATCATTTGGTCGATTTTCATGCACATTGCTGAGTTGCCATTATCAGCAGTTGGTTGAGCGTGATAAATGACTGTGATTAAAAAGCCGTTGTTAAAGATGACAGCTAATATATCCTTTCACAAAATATTCACAAAAGCAGGTGAGGGGAAAATTCCCTTCTTGACGTCAGACATGGATGTTTAAGTTCATAATAATAATAACAATAGTAATAAATTTACATCTCCAAAATATTCTATGGATGCCACAATGCGCTAAGCGGCTTGAGTCTGCGATCCTGCTCTAAGATTCACGTGAAGCCTTTTGTGGATACGTTTCAATGTGGAATCGTGCAGGGCAATGCTGCACACAAGATTAGCATAGCCACTTACAAGAGGCCTTTCACTTTCTAATGTGATGATCCTCGATTTCAGGTTGATGACCAATCTCGCAATACAGACGAACTTGCTTTCAATGACTTGATGCTTGAGTTCCAGAGAAACATTTAACAACAGCCAGATATGCCTACAGTAACTTACAGTACTTACACCAGGAATATTCCGGGCAAGCTCATATGATTGATGGAACGTTATATAAATCGATCATTTGATTGGCAGGCCAGTTTGTCAACCAGTTCTCTGGCTGTGCCACTCGGAGCAGCAAAACATGAAATTAATTGCTGTTTGAATGATATTCATGTGTAAGGCCCATGTTTAACTTGTTGAACATGATGATCAATTGCCTTCTTCCTGTTCATCATTTAAACTTGTATTTATTTGTCATACCTCATTGATCGGGATGTTCTTTTTTTTGTACATTCAGAGATTAGATGTCAGAGTGAAATATTGCAATCCTTGGCCAGGGAATACTTTTGCAGATCACACCCAATAATCTCTCTCGCATTACAGTCTGGTGGCAAGCTAAAAATGTCAAAACCAGCCTCGCCCCCACCAACCCACCAAGATGTTTATTTCTCACTTCACTTGTGATAGGACATAATTTGAAAGTATTTGATTGTGATCGTTAGCTATGCAAGGTTTTGGAAGTGCATCAAAAGGGGCAGACAAAGTGAGTAATCCACGGGTTAGCAGTTTGATTGGTTGATGTGGCTGAAAATGGCATGTTTCCACATGTACAAGCGTTCATAACTCTTCAGTGATGCCTTGAGATACGAGAATCTTCGAATCAGAGATCTTGCCCCAAGTAGAGGAGTTTAAGTATCTAGGAGTAATGTTCACGAATGAGGGTAGGAGGGAACGAGAGATCGACAGGCGGATCGGTGCGGCGCCTGCTGTGATGCGGACTTTGTACCGATCCGTTGTGGTGAAGAAGGAGCTGAGCCAAAAGGCAAAGCTCTCAATTTACCGGTCGATCTACGTCCCAACACTCATCTATGGTCAAGAGCTATGGGTCGTGACCGAAAGAACGAGATCCCGGACACAAGCGGCCGAAATGAGCTTTCTCCGGAGGGTGTCCGGGCTCTCCTCTAGAGATAAGGTGGAAAGCTCGGTCATCTGGGAGGAACTGAGAGTTTAGCTGCTTCTCCTCCACATTAAGAGGCGCCAGATGACGTTGCTCGGGCAACTGATTAGGACGCCTTCTAGACACGTCGCTGGTGAGGTGTTCCGGGTATGCCCGACTGGCAGAAGACCCAGAGGACGACCCAGGACACACTGGGGAGACTATGTCACCCTTGTGGCCTGGGAATGCCTCGAGATCCGCCAGGAAGAGCTGTAAGAAGTGGCTGGGAAGAGGAAAGTCTGGGCTTCTGCCACTGAATCAATAATAATAATAATAATAATAATAATAATAATAATAATAATAATAATAATACTGCATTTCATTTATAAGCGCCTTTCAAAACTCTCAAGGTCACTTTACAGTCACAGGATATTTTTTCTGCGGGTGAGCAGCGGCCCTACGGACACTGTATCAGTCTCACAAAGAAACACAAACTCTTGCAACAATCCATACAACACAACTACTCATTTTCTTGAATACATACAGTAAAGTCTCGTTATATCGATATCGGATATATCGATAGTCCTGGTTATATTGATACTATTTCTATGCACACACGGAGAAAATTACATGCAAACAGGGTCGGATATATCGATAGTCCTGGTTATATCGATATTTTTTCGGACTCCGTTGAATATCGATATAACGAGACTTTACTGTAATTGCAAACCATCCTCTGACCTTTTAATTTTTCAATTGAGATACTATCATTCCGCGAACGCTAAAGCAGCAATTGTGTATTGAATTAGGCAGCTTGTGTTTACAAGCAATCAATTAGGTTGATTCGGCTCATTACGTGAGCGTTGACGACAAAAAAAAAAAAATCTGAAGTCGTTCAACCTCTTAAATTACAGGATATTTTCTACAATATGGATGTAAGGAATGACACCACGATTCTTATCTGGAGAATGTTGCTGAATATAGCTCCACCCACTTTAATCACTTGGGTGCAGTTGCCAGGCAACCAAGAAAGAAGTTCCTTCAAGCCTCAAAGAAGTTCCTTCCTAGAAACTGTTCAATGTATAAGTCTGCATTGATCATCATGCCAAGGTGACACTTGAAATGACCCTTGCTTGTGTTAACACTTTCATTTTCTCTTCTGGAAGATCCCGCAGATCAGCTATGCATCAACAGCTCCAGAGTTGAGTGATGACAGACGCTACGACTTCTTCTCAAGGGTGGTTCCTCCAGATTCCTTCCAGGCCCAGGCCATGGTGGACATAATCCGAGCAATGGGCTGGAGTTACGTCTCCACCGTCGCATCAGAGGGAAGCTATGGCGAGAAAGGAGTAGAGGCTTTCACGCAGCTCTCCAAAGAAGCCGGTTAGTCTTCTGCCGACAAATGCTCATTTTCGTGTCTTTTCAGACGCTCCCCGAACGAAATACAGTAAAGTCTCGTTATATCGATATCGGATATATCGATAGTCCCGGTTATATCGATACTATTTCTATGCACGCACTGAGAAAATTACATTCAAACAGGGTCGGATATATCGATAGTCCCGGTTATATCGATATTTTTTCGGACTCCCTTGAATATCGATATAACGAGACTTTACTGTACGTTTCGAGCGTTCGTTCGTGAAGTGAATTTGTTCGTAAGTTGTTTCAGTGTTATATTTTGTATGGAATGCATGTTTAAGTCAAACACTGAACGGGGAAGTATAACACAGATGCTCTAACAGTCCTAAAATAAATTATATATAAATATATCATTGACTGAATTAGCAGCCATTACTTTTTGTTACGCATCGCCATTCGCCTCCTCCTCAGAGCGTCAACTAGGGAAAGGGATTTCCTCCACGCCCACATACTCTACGCAGCCAATCGTAAGCGAGTTCAGCGGATGTGTTTTCAACAAAATGTCAGAATGTATTATTTTAAATAACCAGCCAAATCATCGGAATTAAAGTGAACTTGCCGGGTACATACGCAAGCTTACAGCTAGCTAGCCTACACACTGCTCATTAGCTTGCACGCTTGCTCTCTGCTGCCTGTCACAGTAGTACTGTATATTGATGCTAACGTTAGCATGGGGCTTGTCATAGTGCCACTGACATTCGACTGTTTCATCGATGCTATTGTTTCATTGCAAATTAGAACTTGTTCTCTCTACAAAGGCGAATCCTTCTGTCTATTCAACGTAATTTTTATTTACTTGTCCACTTATCCAAAAGGGGGCGTTTACCTGTTTCGACGCCAAATCAAGAACATCCAATCAAAATTGCGCTTTCCGCCAACACAAGCTGAAACAGGAAATGAACAGCGAAAAAAGGACAATACATATTTAGTTTTATCTGGTCATTTTGGTCGGAAAAAGTCGAAAATTCTCATCCCTGTGTTTGTCGTAACTCGAATGTTCGTAAGTTGGGGAGCATCTGTATTTTCTTCCTCCTATACCGGTGGTTCTTAACCTGTGTGGAATTCCCCACTAGTGGGGAATAGCGGGTTGATCATGACGGGTCGGAAAAAAATAGACGAGGAATTATACGCTAGTAGACATCGCTTCATAAATCCACCTTTGTCCCAGCCTAAAATGGATTTATTAAGCTGTGGTAAATTAGTAGTAGTAAGTAGTAGTGGTAGTACAAGGCAATTTTGATGCACTAGTAGCGAATAACAAAGCGCAAAAGTCTCATTAAAACTGTATTTTTGTCTTATTGTTGTCCTGGGGAACCAGGAGTTGGCCAATTGGAAAGTAGGGAATTGAGGAAAAAAAGGTTAGGAACCGCTGTCCGATGCATTGGTGTTATTTAAAATATGCTAGTGCCATTTCCGTTAGCTAAAATGCTCCTTTACATTTCCGATTCTTCTCAAAGCTCCTTGTTTTGTGCAGATAAACTATTGATGGTTGGCAACATGTGCCTCGTCACCCCAGTGAGTTGCAAAGTGTTACTGCAGATGCAGATCGAGCAGAATTGTCGAAAATATCACATCACAATAATCATCATTGCTTTTTTTTATTTTCTAATATAAGCAGTATGGCGTTTTAGCTGCAAAACACACGAGGGATCGTGTGAAAATGACTGATTTGTTTTCTTTGGACAAGACAGAACCTTTTTTTATTTTGTATTTTTTCATTGTCCCCATGCTGTTCCACCGCACCTCCACCCTCCTTTTATTTTTATTTTTCTTGCAGCGTGTGCTCAGCTCTGTAAATGCTAATGACGGTCAGTGATTTTAGTGCTCGGCCAGCAAAAACCACTCTGGTTGCTTTTATGATGCAGTTTTTAGAGGATTTTTTGAAAGACATAACGGAAATCAATTCAGCCCAACGCTGGGTTCATTTTACATTTCTAACAGATTCTGAAAAATACACATCCAGTGATACCTCAGCTTACGAACTTAATTGGTTCCCAGAAAGTGTGTGTAAGGCGAAAAGTGTGTCTTCCAAATATTAATTTCGCATAGGAAACCGTTAAAATGAGAATAATCCATTCTCAGGTCCCCATTAACAAAATCTTCTACTAAATAAGCCTTAAAACAATGCAAAATATCCGTATTTTATGTATAATAAATGTGCTATTGTATTGTAATTAAAGAAATAAACTGGACTGTATAATACAGTCGTTTTATTTACCTTTTTGATAGTCATTGATGGCTTGATGGAATGGAGTGGGAGGGAGGGAGTTACTGTTCCTACATTCCATAAGGACTGCAGGAAGAAGCGTTAGCCTATATTTCATAATATGATTGGCTAGTGACTAGCCAATCATAGTTTCCGAAAACTTACATTTCCAGTACCTTTCAGCAGGCCTTGGGTTGCCAACTCAAAATCTGATTTGATTTTTAAAGCAACAGCTTCATTGACACTTATTTTATGCTTCAGGGCCTCCAGAATTGATTGTGAAGGCTATCAAATCAATATAAAAATGTATTTGCTTATGCAGCTCACGACAGATACAGTGTGCTAGCTCTGGCCAGTATGTTGTTGTCACGAGCGGCTTGTGATCAGAGCAACTATGATTGGCGAGTGACTAGCCAATTCTAGTTTGTGAAAACTCTGACTTCAAGAAGGCGTTGGTACCCCTTTTGGGTTGCCAACTCGAACTCTGATTGGTTAAAGCAACAGTTTGATTGACACATTCGATGCTCCAGGCCTGCAGAACTGATTGTGAAGGCATCCAGGTCGATTTCTGACCCTGGTAACAAATGATGGCTGAAATGTGATTGGTTAAACACTTAAATATGAAAACACACATCTGGAAGCAGTGCAACAGAGGAAAAGTAATGAAAGAAAACTGAAAGACAATTTGGAATTATTTCATAAGAATTAATGGACGCAATATAATTAACTTCAGTCCGTGATTTAGATATTTTTAGACCACCAGAGAAGGATTTGCAGGCCATGATGGTCCGCCACTGGTGCATAAATGGTAAAATCGTTAATGGGCGGGTGGTTTGAATAATCTACACTGGTCCTTCAAATGAAAGAGCTGCTTGGCAAGCACAATAGCAAAAGCATGCGGTGTGTTGCTCTCCACCTTCCACCTTTGTGCATCCCAAACCATTTGGTAATCCTACAAGGAGGGATCTCCATCTTCTGCAATACACTAAAGTGTGCAGACCTCAAACCTGGAAGAAAATGAGTAATAAAACCCCGCAAGCACTGATCTGAAGTCCATGATGCATAAATATTTTAGCTGTGTACATTCATATCTAGCGTGACGGCTCATTAAAACTTGAAGAAGTTGTTTGCGGTTGTGTAATATATGTCGATGGACGATGGGTGAGAGCCATCCGCATAGAGTAAGAGATGGGAGAGAGTCTATCTGGAGAAAATCTACTGATTTAAGTCTTATTTTGAAAGATCCTGATAAACACAGCGTCACTGCGTTTGCTTTCTCAGAGATACTTTGTAGGGATTTGTTTAAATACATTGCATAAAGCAGTAAACAAACAACCGGTGTGATTATTGTCACCGATGTGGAGAGAGAGAACTGAAAAATAATCGTGGGGTTGTTGGCTCGTCCTTTTGCCAGTAAGCAGCAGTGGTTTTAACATACAGTAAAGTCTCGTTATATCGATATTCAAGGGAGTCCGAAAAAATATCGATATAACCGGGACTATCGATATATCCAACCCTGTTTGCATGTAATTTTCTCCGTGCATAGAAATAGTATCGATATAACCGGGACTATCGATATATCCGATATCGATATAACGAGACTTTACTGTATTTTGTATTTAAATACAAATAGGAATTGGATTGGATTGGATATGCCTTTATTAGTCTGACAGTGGAGAAATTTACATTTCACAGCAGCAAAGTGATGAAAGGAATGAAAGTCGAAAAACGAAATACATGAGCTGAATTATTTGCTTTCAAGAAACCCTTTACAATACTGCAGGCTATCTTATCTTTAATAAACACATTAATCATGCAAGAGCATTTCTCAGCATTCATCTACACACTTTTGTGTAAGCTTGGTGAAATCAGTAAAACAGAAGTTTGTAAATGTTCATATTTACCAATGATTGGATATTTGAAGGAATAGTCTTAAACAAAGTTGCAATGTGTCATATGGCTCACTAAAAATATCCATGCAGTCGTCCTTCATAGTTCAATTCACAACAGCTTCGACGGAGGGAGTGTCACGTTTCGGTTTGCGGCCAATGGGTGGCAGTATAGGGCCCCGCCTGCATAGGTGTTGGTCGTTTTAATCAGTGGCAGTCAAAAGGACTCCCGACATGACCATTCAGTGTCGGGTGATTGTTAGTTTCACCGTGTCAGGTGTGTTTCGGCTTGTCATGGTTTTGTTTGCTACTTTGGACCGTTCTGTTCGAATGACTGTTGTTTGGAATTTTGTTCCTGCTGACTACAATACAATTTGTGAAATACACCCTGGTCCTCCTTCCTGCCTGCATTTTTGGGGTCCACCACCACCATGCAAATTGTGACAGGGAGATTGAAAACGGCATAATTACAGTGATACCTCAGTTTCCGAACTTAATTGGTTCCCAGAAAGTGTGTGTAAGGCGAAAAGTTTGTCTTCCAAATATTTATTTCCCATAAGAAACCATTAAAAATGAGAATAATCCGTGTCCAGGCCCCCATAAAAGAGAATTTTAATAAATTAAATGTTAAAATGTAAAAATTAAATTTAAAATGTAAATTTAAATTTAATAAGCCTTAAAAATAGTTTGTATGCCAAGATTATATTATCGCGAATTTAACGTTCGTAAGGCATTTATGTTCGTTAGGTAAAGCCTTCGTGAAGCCGAGATATCACTGTATTTTGTTGCGATATATCTTACACAGGTACACATTTTGTGGAGCGTTCACACGTGAACAGCTGCTTTCTAAAGAAAAGCATTTTAACCTTGTTGCAGGCCCGCTTGCGTTCACACGGCAGTTTCTGCGCCCGCGCAATACGAGAGTAATCATACGGAAATAAAACATGCGCGTACATAAAGTGAACTTCATTTTCCCCGCCTTGTTTATGACTTATCGAAAAACCATGGTTTATACTTCTGCAGATAAATCAACACTGTGGTCTATCGGAAACCGTAAAAATAATTAAATACAATGATGCTACACCAGAGTAAAAGTTGCTATGCGAACACCCCTGCAGTCTTAACCAGCAAATAAGTTCAAACAATTAATTAACCCAATTAGCTTATCTTCAGGCTGTTTTCCTTTTTATATTTGTCTAACATAGGTGAGAATAAGCGGATCGCAAAAAAAGATAGATGAAGTTATTCTTTTCACATCTTATATAAAGCGGCTTCATGTGTTATGAAATGTACCGTAAGTGATATACATTAGCCTTTATAGAAAGCAGCGTTATTTTTGAAGAATCTGTGCATGTAAAGGTATGAGACCTTGAGTCTTTTTTTTTTTTTTTTGTGGCCGCCCCTGTTTGTAAATGTCAACGACATTAGTCGCATTCTCGCTTCGCCACTTCAAGGAGAACCACCTTGCAGACTAATGCAATATGGCTCTCCATTTCCCCCCAGCCAAGTTTAGAGTGATGGCCAACATTTATTGATCTCCGTTTTGATCTAATTCTCGTTTTTCTAATCTGTGTCTGGTTCAAGCAGCGTTTCAGTGTGGATATCCACACTGGTTGGAGGTGTATCTTGTATACATACATCTTGTTTTTTGGGTGTAATATCATTTTTTTTACTATAATATAGATCAGGGGTTGGGAACCTTTTTCACTATGAGAGCCATAAAAATGAAAATATTTAGAAATGTTTTTCAGTGAGAACCACACACACACACACACACACACACACACACGCATTCCTGTTTCAACGGTTTTGTGAGGTCCCGATAACTCCAGATAAGGAGTGAGGACCGCCTTTGCTGGTAAGAATTAATGTTACATTTGACCAGTAAATGTCACCACCATTTCCCACTTCAACTTCTTTAAAAACAAAGAAATACAAAGTGGACTTGAAACTGAAATAACAGCAGGAGTGAGGTTTCTGAATGGGTACAGTCAAAGTCTTCACCCCTGTAGTGAATTTGGTTAAAATATCGTTTTACTTTTTGTGGTATGAACTTTTTCCTCTCATTAAACACGTACACACACACACACACACACACACAAAAACACACAGTGAGTAAAAAGTGTGTTTATGCAAGTGAAATGAAAATACACACCAAAAATCATTTTGGGTGAATTGGTGAGGACCTCTCTGAAACTTTAACAGATGCATATATAGACCATCTAGAAGCCAAGAATGAAAAAAAACTTGTGAGGACTGGCCAAAAGGTCCTCACTTGTCAAAAATGTCCTCACTACGGAAGGTATAAAATGTTAGTGGTCCTCAATATACTAGTCATACAAGGACACATGATGCAAACACGACAGCGGTTTTGATAAAATGTCAGAATGTATTATTTAAAATAACTGTGATAATACCATTAATATGAATATTTTTCCGTTCCTCATGATTGGTTTAAAAAAAAAAAAATCCAGCCAAACGATCGGAATGAAAGTCAACTTGCCGGGTCCATAAGCGAAGTTACTGCTAGCTAGCCTGCACACTGCTCATTAGCTTGCACGCTTGCTTTCTGCTGTCTCAAAGAACTATATTGATGCTAACATTAGCATGGGGCTACTATCATGCAGTCAAAATTGCGCTTTCAGCCAACCTAGGTCAATGTCATCCAATCAAAATTTCGCTTTCCGCCAACTGCCACCCAAGTAGGAAAGGAACAGTGAAAAAGCGAGAATATGTATTTCGTTTTATCGGCGAGCCAGATACAATCATCAAAAGAACCACATATGATTGTAGACCATTCCTGGTCTACATGTGACGATGTGCTTCTACAGAGCAGCTGAATTGTATGCCTGAAGTTGCCAAGACACAAGCCTATTTGCTGGAGGAGAAAGGGGTGGTAGTGGGTGTGGGGGGGTGCTAGTTAGCATTAGCAGTGATCTGGTGAGAAAGCCAGATGTATCTGAAAATAGTTGAAAATAGAGCACTTTTTTTTTTTTGCATGACCCAGTGGCAGAGCCAAGTCTCACAACTGACAGGAACGGCAAGCTGGAAATAGCGGGATGAGCTGAACATGGATGCCATCTGCATGTCATCTCATTTGATATGCTTCCATTTATTCAGCATGAAAGCCTGCGAGGAAAAAAAAAGCTGACCTTTTTTCCCCCCACTTTCAAGGCGGTAAATATAATTTCAGCACCCACAGAGGTTTGTCTTCGCAGGGAGTCGAATAAGCAAGTGGTAGGTCAAATCCTTCGAGAGCCTTCAATTTTAAGAGATTTGTATTTCAGAAGCAAACTGTTGAAAGTTGAGTCCTTGACCCGGGCAAGCATTTTCATAACCGACTGCGTGAAGGTTTTGGATGAATAATTGACACAATTTAAAGCACTACAGGACAGACAGAAAAAAAACAAGACATTCCAAGACGTCAATCATCATGATCATTAAACTGGCATTGATGTCAATTCGCCTAATGTGGAGCAGAAACCACAATCAAGTACAGTGATACTTCAGCTTACGAACTTAATTGGTTCCCAGAAAGTGTGTGTAACGCGAACATTTCGGCTGCCAAGCATTTATTTCCCATAAGAAACCAATAAAACTGACAATAATCCGTTCCCAGGTCCCTATAAAACATATTTTTTTTACTAAATAAGCCGTAAAACTACACAAAGTATACCTTATTTAATGTATAATAAATGTGCTATTGTATTGTAATTAAATAAAGAAACTGTACTGTATAATAAAGTATTTTTATTTACTTGTGATGGTTGTTGATGTAGTTGCCTCTTGATGATATCCGAGAGAAGTTGTTGTGCTTTCTCGGCGATAATACCCTCACCCACTGTCCCCTGCTCGCTGCTTTTCGTTAATCCAAATCAACAGATGTTTTTCAACCTCTTCTATTGCCTGAGACCGTTGCTTAGACAACACAGAAACACCTTTAGCCACATGTAGTAATGGTTGACTTAGCATACTAGTACTGGAACGCTAAGTCACACAAACGCACACCTCTTTAGTGGTTTTTGATGATCTTCTTCTTCTGCTCTCACACTTAAGGACAATTTTGAGTGTTAATCAGCCTTCCATGCATGTTTTTAGACTATGGAATGACAAACTGTGATGCTGGGGACGATCCAGGATCTAGAAAAATCAATGTTTTTCTCAGAGTTTTGCCTTAGGTAGGTTTAGACCTAGGGATGTATTGATACTTGTGAATGATTTCGAAGACCTTTGAGACTCTTTGAACCTTTTATACACCAATGAACATAACCTGTAATATGACAACACGGTAAACTGTCCACTGGAGTAACCACGGTCCCTGAAGGCGTTAATGGCCAATATTGCTTTATTGATCTAGAATTGTCTTTCTATCTCAATACACCAAACATCCAAAGACAATCAGTTCCCAAGGCATTGGTTGAGCTCTGATATGGTCAGATTAAGGAATGTGTACCACTGTAACTGTTGTAGCGTAAAACTCCAGGGTATTACATCTACTTTCCAAACATGGTTGAACAATTTGTAGGGACGCGGCGCCTGGTTCCTTGTCGTTACAGCTGGGATGTTTTTTTTTTTTTTCTTTCCTCGCCAGGCTAAAACTACCACAAACTGACATTCTCCATGAGGATGTTCTGACCCTACAAAGTGTTGAGCAAGGAGCAAGGAGAAAAATAATTCAAACTGTCCTTGCGTTGGTTACCATCGGAAATGCTAACTCCATCCCCAATAGGGTGGACAAGCGAGCAAGCGCTAACTTGGCATGAAAGGGACTTTCGGGAGGCAAACTCGCTGCAGTTTATAGAGTCGTGACTAACAGCGCTACCACCAGACAGCATTGTGTCAGCCTCTCTTCCCTCTGGACAGTGTATAGCTTCATGTTATGTTAATGTGCTTGAGCTCATACAATGGGTACATTTTGTTGGCTATCTGGCTATCTATTCAGTATGTATTTGCTATCCATTAGCTAGTTAGCTAGCTATTAGCTGTGTAGTTGACTGGATGTGAACTGTCTAGCTGGCTAGCTGTTGGCTATCTGGCTAACTATTAGCTATTCATTTGCTATCATTAGCTAGCTAGGTTGCTTTCTATCTATTTGAGTTACTTAGGGGTTGAGTGAACGTTGGCGCCTGTGGCTATTGCTGCTCACCCACAGAAAAATTTTATCCTGTGACTGTAAAGTTACCTTGAGAGTTTTGAAAGGTGCTTATAAATGAAATATTATTATTAGTAGTAGTAGGAGTAGTAGTAGTAGTAGTATTACCTAGCTAGCTAGCTATTAGAATCAGAATCAGAAAACCTTTATTCGTCTCCCAATGGGGAAATTTAGCTATATATTAGCTAGCTAGCTAACTTGCTATCTATTTGAGTTATTCCGGGTTGAGTGAACGTTGGCGCCTGTGGCTATTGCTGCTCACCCACAGAAAAAATTTATCCTTTGACTGTAAAGTGACCTTGAGAGTTTTGAAAGGTGCTTATAAATGAAATATTATTATTATTAATAGTAGGTGTAGTAGTAGTAGTAGTAGTAGTATTACCTAGCTAGCTAGCTATTAGAATCAGAATCAGAAAACCTTTATTCGTCTCCCAATGGGGAAATTTAGCTATATATTAGCTAACTAGCTAACTTGCTATCTATTTGAGTTATTGAGTGAACGCCTTGAGAGTTTTTAAAGGCGCTTATAAATGAAATGTATTGTTATTTTCGGCATATTTCTTACCTTATACTATAAGTCTAGGATTTTTTCCTTCTTTTCTTTCTGTCTTGTACCCATTATTGCTGCAAATGCGAATGACCCCATCCTGGCTCTAACTAAGGTAATCTTACCTAAAATTAAAATGTACATTATTTCAGGTTCCATAGCATTTTTAAACACAATACATTCATGTCACCGACAAAAGCATCACATGATGATGAATGCCAAATGAGCCTTATACAGCTCATTTTTCTAAATTCTGGCTCGTCACGCCGGTGTTAGAAAAATGGGAACTAATGTAAAATTTAAATTAATGGATGGTTGATATGGTCACGCTTGAGTTTTGCTGCTTTTAATGTTCTTTTAATTTTCGTGTACTTTAATTTTCTTCGGTTCTCACTTTTACCTTTTTTTATTGAGGCTGCTTATTGTGTTGCATAGATGCATTAGGGGAAAAAAAAACTTTGTGTCTTTGTAAAAATCAAACTTGCGAAACATTTGTTGTGCCACCTTTCCCTCACCTTTATGAAAAACATCATTACATCAAAGCCAGATGAAAAGGGGCTTTGTTTCAAACATAGATGAGAGCACTGTGTAAAATGAATGTGACACAGCTTTTCTTTACCGACATCATCTCGCGATGGCAATTATTGCCCAAGTCCCAAGCATGTAATTACTATAAAAAAGGGATCCTTTGATCTATATGTTCTTGTCGTACTTATTTCAATCTGGTCAAAAGTGATAGCTACTTCAGCGCCCAAACCTACGCTGATGGAATATACAGTAATACAGACGCTCCAGCTTACAAACATTCGAGTTACGCCGTTACAGTACATACGGACATTTTTTTGCGGGTACAGTATGTCGAAAAATGTTCGAACAGGGCTGCTGTAAGTTTGATTTTGTATTTCACGCTTTTTTCCGGCCGAGCTTGCTTGCGATTGGCTGCATTCTTTGCTTCACACGCACGCACACAGACACACGTGAGGTTTCAAGGGCTGGATGTTTACGTGACGGATGCAGAGGCTGACCAATCAGCGCGTGGCTATGCTGAAATGTTGCCAACGGTTTCAGGCCCCGATCCGCTGAGCTCGCTTAGGATTGGCTGCGTATAGTATGTGGGAGGAAAGCCCTCTTCCCAGTTGACGCTCTGACGAGGAGGCGAATGGCGATGCCTAACAAAAAGTAATGGCTGCTAATTCGGTAATTACGTACCAGCTGTTTCAGTAATGGACATATACCCTAGTGTATATGGCATCATACTACAGTAAGTGTGAATTTATTTTACGACTGTTAGAGCATCTGCGTTTTATATTTTCCCGTTCAGTGTTTGACTTAAAGGACAACCGACACCATTTTTTTGTTTCCTAACTGACATCAGAAAAACGTTTTATAGCATCTAAAATACCCAAAAAATGCAGGGTGATATTTTTAGTCAAATGCAAAACATCAATAAAAATGACTTAGTGTCCCAAAACTGCCACAAAATGAGCTCAGACATGGCAAGATTCACAAAGTCCTGCCCCCTTGTTCGTGACACTGTCACAAACTGCCCTGCTCGAGAATCAAAACAATGGCTAGAGAATTCAGATTCAGAGAAGATGCTTTCTTGTTACTCATCCATTTATGAATATGATTCAAATAGTTCCGAAGAGGAAAGCATAAATGTTTGCAATCGAATAAAGAAGTCCTTCCGTATCAATTCGAACCGTCTGGACTCTAATGTAGCGTCCCAGAAAATGCACAAGATGGCGCACAAGCTTTGTCTGCTGGGAATTTGTGTCAACTTAACTTCTTTATGCGTTTTATCGCAATTGGTAGTCTTGGTGCGGCACACGATTCACCATTTATTTATGTAGTTTTCCTTCTAATTTTGCGATCAAAACAGTGTTTTCAGATGAAAAAAAAATACCCAAAATGCATTGTGTGTCTTTGTCGGTCAGGGGCGTTCCTGATGTGACGTCACTTACGGCATCATCATCAACTCGGAGACTTGCTGACTTCCTGAATATTCAGCGCAAGTCTTAAAATGTAAAATGTAGCTATATGCGGTGGAATCTTTGTAAAATATGCTCAGTAGAAGTCATTTGAATTGATTTTACAAATTATGGACGCAACTTGTCCGCAGGTGTCGGTTGTCCTTTGAACATACATACCATACAAAATATAGTACTGAAACAAGGATCATATTCACCTTGATTCACCAAATTCACCACGCGAACGATACACGTTTCAAGGGAGTCCGAGATATAACGGTCGTATCGTAAGGGACTATCGAATGACGACCTTTACTGTATGTTCTCGGAACGACCGCTCGGAACGTATATCCTTCGTATGGTGGGCAGCGTCTGTAATCATCTTTATTTGTCACATACACAAACCATGATCGCTCCATTGGATACATTCCAGTTGATAGAGTGTTTATGCACATTAGTAAACATATTACGTTATTTCATGTTTAGATTAAGTAAACATATGTGTTTTCATGTTTAGCTTAGTATATATTATGAATTGTGCACGTTTAATTTCAGTCTAATTTAGTTAAATAAAACTATCAGTCTTATTAGTTTAATAGTCGTTGGGAAAAAGCAACAGCTCCAACTTCAATCTGAGACCCGCCCAACGCTGAGTTGTTCGTAACCGATTGGACGGGAAAGGTCGACTTGTTCGTAACTGATTGGACAACAGATCGCCACTGTGTATGTTTAAAAACTTGTCAGAGCGGGAGCTCGGTCTCTTTTGCTCTTTGTCTCTTTGTTCTCTCTTTGCTCGTGTGCTCATGTCTTCGTCCCACCGAGACGAGAAGTGCCTTTTCTGTCTCATTAGAATAAAGTAGTTTTTTGTTCACCATCTATCGTACTTGCTGATATTTTTATCAAGTGAACTCCAGACAATACCCGAACCAGGAAAGACAAACAAGAAGTTTTAACCGAACACCAGTAGTGGACACAGCAAAGACATAGGAGCCCATCCCCTTTCAAATTGCTGCTGTTGACTACAAATTTCCCTAATGTGGGACGAATAAACGTTTTTTGATTCTGATTCTGAGACTGGGTCTGCTTGGGCCTCTGACTCAAGGACAACAGCGAGTCCCAACGGTGACAGGCGATGGTTTTAACTACCTGTACTTGGCGATGGCCACTCCAAAATCAATGCTGTGATTTGTATGTGGAAATTGACTGCACCCAGTCGTCTCTCTTAAATTTAAAGTTGGCACTTTATTTTCTTATGGCCTAAATTATAGGTTGTTTACTTTTCTTCTCTGTTGTCGGCTTGTTCATCTTGAGTGTTTCTTTATGCAGTCGGTACTTGATTGATGACCTGTTGCTTTGAATTTTGCTGTATGACCACGGGTAGCTAAAATCATAGTAATTTTTTTCCCCCTATTTTGACGTCAAGTTAAAGGTGTCGTTACCTAATTATTTTTGTGGATTTGAACAACCTATCGTTTTCTTCTGAAACAGGAAGGGAAATCAAATGTCATCAGAACCAAAATCCAAAGAGGCTCTTTGATTTTTAAAGAATGATTTTGTACTGTGACATGCATATGATAGCAGTTCATACTCGCGATGTCTGTCTCCCATTTACATACTTCCAACAGTATACAATACAGTACAATACAATACAATACAATACAATACATGTTGATTTATATAGCGCTTTAACAACAGCTTTAACAAAGCGCTTAACATGGACAACTATCATATACAGGAAATAAAGCACTCACAAAGATAGTACAAAGCAAAACTAAGATCAAGTCCGAATCATGCTGAGTCAAATGCCAAAGGGTACAAGTGAGTTTTGAGATGAGAGACGGGCAGTGAGGGGGCTTGCCGAATGTTCTGTGCTAGGTCATTCCAGAGAGTGGGACCAGCAACTGAAAATGCTCCATCCCCTCTGAGCCTCCGTTTAGTTTTTGGCACATCTAATAATGTCTGATGAGCAGACCTGAGGTGTTGGGGAAGGTGTGTAGAGCTGGATGAGCTGGGATCACACATGGAGGTGTGAACCATCGTTTCCTGGAAGGAGACCGGTGCTGCTTGCTATGGTAGAATATCTGGCAAGAGATGACCAATGCTCTCATTGGGCGTCCGGGAAGACGTTATTTCAGACACTGCGATGACACTTGATTTGTATGTTTTTGTGTCTGAAAAATATTTGGGAGTAAATGGGTTACCATCAAATAGGGTTGTAAACTGTTTTTAATGTGTCTGAAAATTTGGATCCCTATGAAGACATTTAGTGACGAGTTTTCTTGTGACTGATCGTTCCCATTTCTGGCTGACCAAAAATAATATCTCGTTGAGGAAAACTTGAAGGCCAGCATAAGCACGGGAAGGTTGACATTTCTTACATCAGCCTGCTCAGTTTAGACAGAGGGCCCTTTTTTTTCCAACCGTCTGTCGGTACCCGAAACCCTCTTTCTCCTTGCAGTGACAGGTGGAGGTGGTCCGACACACACCCCGACACTCTGCAAGTACAGATAAGGCACTTGAATTTTCATCAGGCCTGCGTTGCGTCTCTGACTACTTGACTGACGGACAGACGGATGAGGTGTTCCTCAGCCATTCAATTATTTACACAGCATCTCGCAACAGCTGCCCCACAACAGTCCGCTCACAAAGACAAGATCTGCTTCTAAACTTGATCAGTCCTTCCAGCGCTCTTGCTCATTCTGCATTATTGACCAATGTGAACTGTAATATATTTTAGTTCACGGCTGTTATAGCGCCGTAACTCTGCACTGCAGGCTAGCATAGTTTTCGTGATTATGGACTTAATGTGTTTTTATGAGACCTGAGCTCTCAATATAATATGAGTTTTTTTTAGGTCGTGGAGTGAGTGGCTATGATCACAACCTGCAGAGAGATTGGTCATTGCAAGAAAGTCAGTGTAGGCTTTCAGTCGTACAGGAGTGGTCCATCGAGGAAAAGGTTTCTTCAGACCAAAAGAGGCAATCAGATTGGCTTCAGGGAGTAGTCTACTGCTCACCCAACCTTAGAGCAGGGACATTTCAGAGCACCGGTATGGCACTCGGCACTGCCACCTCAGTCCATTAGGGATATACAGTATATAGGGCCAGAGTTCCCAGCACAACTTTAGTTCACTGACAAAACTCTTCGGATGAGGAGCGCAATATCCGACACCTTCAAAAAAGTCCAGATGACGGTTGAAGAAACCTTTTCCTCATTGCAAGAAAGGTGTGACTGGGTTAGGATTTCGATGGAGAGTGCCTTTGCTGTCATAATATGAGCTTTGTAATCTCTTTGCTGAAGCTGAGCTCTCACGTCATCCCTCGTAGACCTCCAACACTGATTTCTCGGCGCAAATCAAACTTTGC
Organism: Hippocampus bargibanti; assembly: GCF_051943395.1. Taxonomy (NCBI): domain Eukaryota; kingdom Metazoa; phylum Chordata; class Actinopteri; order Syngnathiformes; family Syngnathidae; genus Hippocampus; species Hippocampus bargibanti. Next base: position 3,076,050 of record NC_142734.1, on the reverse strand, counting down.
TTGTTTCAATTTAACAGTATGCTCTGAGCCCTTAAGCAAGGGCGAAACAGAATGGCGAACTCCCTATGTTTAGGTTTAGTCCACTTAGGGAGCTATAACAGCAGTCATACCACAGGTCTATAGGAAAATATGGAATATTTTCTGTAAGAAAGGAAAAAAAACTGCCGATTCATAGGAAGTGGCAGTCGGAAAATACTTCCGAAATGACGTACAAAAAAGCCACCCAGACTGGAGATACATGGTCTGCCAGCCCAAAACTGTTTGTATCAAAGTAATGAGCCAGAGGAGACTGGCAATTTGGGTTTTACTTCCATTTATCTGTCTATTCAGAGAAACGCAAACGGAGATGTTGGCTACGCTATTAAATTACTTGAGTGGGAGAATTTTTAATTGGTTTTGTTAATGCTCGTTGTTGATTCGGAAGGCGAGCTTCTGACCAAGAGCAGCCATAGTGGTACAATCCCACAGGCTTTTGTATTATTTGGATTTGCCTTTATTAGTCTCGCAGTGGAGAAATTTACATTTCACAGCAGCAAAGTCGAGGATGTTTCGAGGCCTTTTACACGAACCACATTATTGCTCGCTTAGTCCACAACAAATTGTAGTTTGGGACAACGTGTGCTTCCACAAGGTTAGCTGCCCGTTAGCAAAGGACACAGAGTGGTATGTGGCCGATACCCTTGATCGTGTGAAAAGTGATTAGCGGTGACCTGTCAAAAAATGATTTATTGTCAGTGTTGGTATTCTCATTGTGATTACTGCACGTACGAGGCAATCGGATAAGGGTCCACCATCAGATAATGTCTTTCAATAAAAAGGCAATGACAAATCCATAACATAAAATCTGTAACTTTATGTCCCTATTGGTGAGGATTATTGGATTTGTTGTCACGGATATTGTTTTATCCCTCTCACTCGTGCAAAAGATCTTGGCATTGAATCAGGTGTGGTGTGTGTGATTTACTGCCAGTCGCTTTGCTTCGGCGGTCAGTGCCTAACTGTGATTAAAGAAAAGGAAAGAAAAAAAATATTTTGCATGATAATTTATTAGATGCACCCGCACAAACAAGGCAATAGCCTTATGAACAATTAATAATGACAGTTAGATTAGCAATATCTTAATTGCAACTTTGTAGTTGTAATTTGCATCGTTTTTTTCAGTATACTGTGAGGTGTGTGCATTATTTGTATTCAATTGATGGGGGGATTCATTATAATGTATGAGGCTTTTTGTATGAGGAAATGCAGTAGTGCGAAAACGAACAGAGAAACATGCATATAAAAAATCGTGTTCAATTTATCAATCAATTATTATCAGTCCAATTGGAAGAATTTCAACAGCATCTTTCGTACTCGATGTCACGAGGTCCGAACTCGGCAAAACAGTGAAATGGGCTGAGGATCGTGCCTGCTCAGATATACATAACAGAAGTAACAGATTTACAAGTAAGAGCGATGATGGCATGACAAATTGATTACAAAATTTAAAAAAAACACTAGTCAACATCTTTCAATCAGAGGTACAAGTAAACGTTTATAGCTACCGTATTTTCCGGTGTAAAAGGTGCACCACAAAGCCTTGATTTTCTTCTAAAGATGACTCTGCCCCTTATATGTCAGCGCACCACAACAGGTCTTGCAGCTACTGTCAGCATCCACCAAAACATTCCTCCCTGTAGAAGAAGTAGTGTGTAATCCTAGCCACTACTGTAGCACCTTATAATGTGGTGAATTATATTAGGAAAACCTTTATATACAGTAAAGTTACGTTATATTGATATTCAAGGGAGTCCGAAAAAAATATCGATATAACCGGGACTATCGATATATCCGACCCTGTTTGCATGTAATTTTCTCCGTGCGTGCATAGAAATAGTATCGATATAACCGGGACTATCGATATATCCGATATTGATATAACGAGACTTTACTGTATTTCTATATTAAATTTGTTAGTTTCATTTAAAGAAGGTGCGCCTTATAGTCCGGTACGCCTCATATATGAAAAAAAGTTTGAAAATACACCATTCATTGGGGGTGCGCCTAATACACCGGAAAATACAACAACTTTTTTTGCACTTCTCCAAATGTGTACTTGTTTTTTTTCTGTTGCACATCAATTTTACATGAGTACTACTACTACTACTACAAATAATTATAATAATAATAATCATCATCATCATATTAAGAATAATAATCAATTCTCTTCCCACCATCAAATCCCATCTCAAAACCCACCTATTTAAAATTGCATTTTCTGTGTAACTCTAGCTCTTGTTTCTATTCTATATATGTATTGTATTTATAATTGCATTTTATTTATTATTGTATCTATGCTTGTCTGTGACTATAAAGTGTCCTTGAGAGCTTTGAAAGGCGCTTGAAATGAAATGTATTATTATTATTATTATTATTATTATTATTATAATTGTTAGTATTATTGTTAGTATTATTGTTAGTATTGTTATTATTGTTATTATTATTATTATTATTATTATTATTATTATTATTATTATTATTAAACGAAGAAGAGGAATGACAATAATTGTATGTAATATATAGTAAGATATCCAGTAAGATATATGAAGGTTTGGAAAATAATGTTTTAAATGTACGCTTTAAAAATCTATATTGCACAAGGTTTTATCAATAAAAACCTGCCATTGACCAGTGTTATTTCAGTTTTTTTTTGTCAAAGATGAGGCTATTAGAAAAGCACTCTATTATATAAGTAAAGCTGACTCAACTATTAACATAATTTATTATCCAGCCATCCATTTTTTAATCCGCTTATCCTCATAGAGGTGTCGGGCATGCTGCAGTCCATCCAAGGCAAAAGGCGGCGGACACCCTGAACTGGCTGCTGGCCATTTGCAGGCCAAATTTAGACGAAAAACCATTCGTATTCACAATCACACAATTTGGAGTTACCAACCTTGGAATGTTCGGGAGGAAACATGAATATGCAGGATAAAACCCGCCTCGACACTGAGAGGACAGGGAGACTGCACAAAGATCGCCGTAATTGAACCTTGCACCTCAGCATTGTAATACAAAATAACATCTCCAATACCATATCCACATTATTAATGCTGTCCTTCCCTTTTATTTGGATGGAATTTCCACACAAAAAACTGCTTTGGCCCCAAGGTCTTTTACATGTCTTCATATATCTGTGACATAATACCATACACTTTACTCGCCTTATCGTTTTTTAAACACTCTCCATTTATTAGGTGGAATCTGCGTGGCCCAGTCATTGAAAATTCCGCACAACCCCAAGATGGACGATTACGACAAGGCCATCCAACAACTGCTGGAAACTCAGCACTCCAGGGCAGTCGTCATCTTTGCCAATGAAGAAGACATACGGTGAGCAGCGCCGCGCATGGCGGTGTCCTTCATGACTTGCTATGTTCCACTCCTTAATCTTTGAGTGGCAGCTCCAGAAGACAAGCCACGGGCAAAGATTTTCCATGCATGCAGCACGCCTGTTAAACAAACGTGCCTTTGCAAACACCAGAAGACATACACGGGGAAAACAGATCACAAGAGCGCATCGCAGATTTTGTGTCAATTACACTTCCCTGTAGGGAAATGTCCCCTTCCAAGAACACACAAATAATTGCGGCAGTCCTTGCCTTTTCTGTTGTTTTTTTTTTGTGAGAGTGAAAACACTAGAAATATGTGATTAACGGACAACCGACACCTCAGGACAAGTTGTGTCCATAATTTGTAAAATGACTTCCACTGAGCGCATTTTACAAAGATTCCACCGCATATTTTACATTTTAAGATTCGCGCTGAATATTCAGGAAGTCTTGTTTTCCAGTTGATGATGATACCCTAAGTGACATCACATAGGGAACGTCCCTGACCGACAAAGTGACACAAAATGCATTTTGGGCACTTTTTTCACCTGAAAACACCGTGTTGATCGCAAAATTAGAAGGAAAACGACATAAATAAAGCGATGGTGAATCGTTGTGTGTTGCACCAAGACTACCAATTGCGGTAACACCATACAGAAGTTGACACAAATTCCCAGCAGACAAATCAGCCCATTTCAAACGGAGCTTGTGCGCCATCTTGTGCATTTTCTGGGAGCTACATGGGAGTCCAGATGGCTCGAACTGATGGGACTTCTTTAATCGATTGCAATCATTTATGCTTTCCTCTTCAGAACTATTTGAATCATATTCATAACTGGATGAGTAACAAGAAAGCATATTCTCCAAATCTGAACTCTCTGAAGCCATTGTTTCGATTCTGGAGCAAGGCAGTTTGTGGAGGAGTACACTGGCGTGACGTCACGAACAAGGGGGCGGGACTTTCTAAATCTCGCCACTTCCGCGCTCTTTTTGTGGCAGTCTTGGGACACTAAGTCATTTTTATTACACATGCTCACTGTCTAAGTGAGATATCCTTGCAGGGGAGTCCTCAATGCCACGAAAAGGGCCAACCATGTCGGCCATTTTCTCTGGATCGGATCGGACAGCTGGGGAGCTAAAAGCAGTCCTATCCACCACCTGGAGGAAGTAGCAGTGGGCGCCATCACCATACTGCCCAAGCGCTCTTCCATTAAAGGTATTAACCCCGTCCCATCACATCACTCCACACATGCATTGTTAATGTGACAATACAGTGATACCTCGGTTTACGAACCCCTTGGCTTACGAACTTTTCAGTTTACGAACGTTAAATTTTACCTTGGCATATGAACTATTTTTTGGGATACACACGGAGTTGCCACAATGACTGATGTGTCGTTCGCGAACGAGCCCGCTCACCTAAAAGAAAATGGCAGCCGGCTTGTTTTGGTCCTCTATTCTCCGCCCCCAGTCGCCGGTTAAAGCCACGTGATTATTTAATGATAATACCATGTCACATTTATTATGCATAAAATAATGTATATGTTGTGTATTTTTCAGGCTTAGAAAATTAGAAAGTAGAAAATTAGGTTTTATGGGGACCTTGGAACGGATTATACTCATTTTAATGGTTTCCCGTGGGATATTATTTTTTGGGATACACACTTTTCGCCTTACACACTCTGTCTGGGAACCAATTGAGTTCGTAAGCCAAGCTATCACTGTACTAAAGATGTGTGCCTTGAGCAATTACAAGAGTGATTATTATCATTATTAGCATTGTTAGCATTATTATTCTTAATGAATTTCTTCCATTGAACTTTTTAACTTTCAGAAATTCATATAAGCCACGCAGCCACTAATTTATGGTACGTTATAGTTTTAATACCACATTCAGACAAACATGATTCAATGGAAGCGCTGAATCAGAAATTATTTCTGTTAATTTTCGAACTACGCTATTAGAGCGCCCCATTATTAATTTAACAACAGGCTTATAATCGTGGGTGTAATTATAGCTCTACTAGGTACCACTTTTCAATCAGTACATTTATGGAGGATTTATGAATTGGGCATAATTAGTTTGTGTACCCTATAGCAAGGCCTATTAAAAGTTCAATCAATAGTGACTTCCAGTCCTTGCCAAAGAAAATGAGGCTAAAATGGCCACTTTTGCCCTTTTTCTACCTATAAATGTTCATTTGAAAATTATTGATACTACTGTACATGTCTTTAAGACCGTTCAGTGTGAGGCTTTTGTTGTTTTTGATCTTTGTTCTTGACATGATTGCGTATCTAGAATAGCTTGAAAGGCACAACCTCACATCGCATATCTGTATGATTGTCTCACCCATGCCCCGCAAACTCACACATTAGCATATAATTCCTCCACACTGCAAGACATTGATTACAAGACATTCGGTGCACTTCTAGACCGACTTTGCGATAAAATACAAGATGTTGATTTACCTACTCGACACCCTGATTGCCAAACAGGTCTCATGTATTTCTGCTTCAGCTGGCAATTTCCTTCAGTGACGTTGCACAGTCCTAAGAGAGTGCAAATGTCCTTGATGCAAATACAGTCTGTTTGGCTCGGAGTAGGGAGGCCAAGGTTACGTTGATCACTCTTGCTTTTCTGTGGGTATCCGCTAAGCCAGGTGTCGGGAACCTATGGCTCGCGAGCCATATATGGCTCTTATTCACATATTCTCGATTTTTGGCTGTTCATTTCCTGTTTGGGCGGCAATTGGCGGAAAGCGCAATTTTGATTGGATGATACTGACCTAAGGCCGTTTATGTGGAAACAGACCATCTGTACACTTGATGCAAAAAGCTATCAACCCAGCTAAACAGAACACAATTGGTGAGGAACTAGATAAAATTATCGCAGAGAAAGCACCTCATTCCTCAAGATGGTCAAAGAAGAAGGTTCCTCATCAAGTGTTTAATGCTGATTTTAATGCCACTCCATTCCATCAAGCCATCAAAACCATCACTAAGGTAAATAAAACAATTTTATTATACCGTACAGTTTATTTCTTTAATTATGATACCATAGCACATTTATTATACATAAAATACGGTTCATTTTGTTTAGCTTAGAAAATTAGAAAGTAGAAAATGATGTTTTATGGGGACCTGGGAACGGATTATTCTCATTTTAACGGTTTCCTATGGGAAATTAATTTTTGGGATACACACTTTTCGCCTTACACACTCTGTCTGGGAACCAATTAAGTTCGTAAGGCAAGGTATCACTGTATGTGCTTACCTTTGACAGATGATTGACACATATGGCAGGTAAGAGTAACATTCTCAGCAAGGGGGCGGTCTGCCACGAATCATTGGAATTGAAGATCCCGTTGCTTTTTTTTCTTTCATTAGGTGACGCCTGGCCGGAACAAATGTGCGCTGCACGGGTGCGTAAGGTTAAGATCAGTCCACTCGTTCATCGTCAGTCAGTTGTCTTCCGAAAAGAAATTGATATGAATCACCCAGGTTCCATTAGTCGTTCCTACCCACGCCTCAGATGATGTACAAGAAAATAATGAGGACGCCAACGGAGACTTGAATGTGTGAAATTAAATGCGGAAATGTCTTTGTGATACAAGTGATTGGAAAAGCGCAATTGTCGACTCTGTCATTTGAGGATTTTTGAGCCACAATAGGTGGAAAAAGTTGCTTTAAAAAAAGAGCCCTTGGTTATAACAGCCTTTCTGTTGTGAAAACGCTCCATAAAAAAAAGTTCAAATAACCATAACTTTAATACGTGCTTTCAAACCATTGCCGGCAGCTTCGTTGAGATGAAGGAACC
>NC_142734.1:2456362-2581362 GCF_051943395.1 Hippocampus bargibanti | reverse complement strand
CATCGCATAAACCGGATAAGAACTTAATAATAGAGCAGGTCATGTGTAAAATTCTATAAAAACAAACGTTTATTTTCACCTATTTTTAACATCAACATTAACATCTGTACATAAAAAGCTATCTTTCTGCGCCTTACTATACATGGTCGTTTTTTGGCGCGAAAAACGGCTTACTATACATGGTCTTTTTTGTGCGCTAAAAACGCCTTCCGATACATGGTCGTTTTTTTGCGCTAAAAATGCCTTATTAAACATGGTCGTTTTTTGCGTTAAAAACGCCTTACTATACATAGTCGTTTTTTTGCGTGAAAAACGCCTTACTATACATTGTCGTTTTTTGCGCGAAAAACGCCTTACTACACATGGTCGTTTTTTTGCGTGAAAAAGACCTTACTATACATGGTCGTTGTTTGCGCGAAAAACGCCTTACTATACATGGTCGTTTTTTGCGCGAAAAACGCCTTACTATACATGGTCGTTTTTTGCGCGAAAAACGCCTTACTATACATGGTCCTTTTTTGTGCTAAAAACGCCTTACTATACATGGTCTTTTTTGTGCGCTAAAAATGCCTTATTAAACATGGTCATTTTTTGCGTTAAAAACGCCTTACTATACATAGTCGTTTTTTGGCGCGAAAAACGCCTTACTATACATAGTTGTTTTTCGGCGCGAAAAACGCCTTACTATACATGGTCGTTTTTTGCGCGAAAAACGCCTTACTATACATGGTCTTTTTTGTGCGCTAAAAACGCCTTCCGATACATGGTCGTTTTTTGCGCTAAAAACACCTTACTATACATGGTCGTTTTTTGCGTGAAAAATGCCTTATTAAACACGGTCGTTTTTTTCGTCGAAAAACGTCTTACTTTACATGGTCGTTTTTTGCGCTAAAAATGCCTTATTAAACATGGTCGTTTTTTGCGCTAAAAACACCTTACTATACATGGTCGTTTTTTGTGCTAAAAACGCCTTACTATACATGGTCGTTTTTTGCGCTAAAAACACCTTACTATACATGGTCGTTTTTTCCGCTAAAAACGCCTTACTATACATGGTCTTTTTTTTGCGTGAAAAACACCTTACTATACATGGTCGTTTTTTGCGCGAAAAACGCCTTACTATACATGGTCGTTTTTTGCGCTAAAAACACCTTACTACACATGGTCGTTTTTTGCACGAAAAACGCCTTACTATACATGGTCGTTTTTGCGCGAAAAACGCCTTACTATACATGGTTGTTTTTTGTGCTAAAAACGCCTTACTATACATGGTCTTTTTTGTGCGGTAAAAACGCCTTCGGATACATGGTCGTTTTTTGCGCTAAAAACACCTTACTATACGTGGTCGTTTTTTGTGCTAAAAACGCCTTACTATACATGGTCGTTTTTTGCGCTAAAAACACCTTACTATACATGGTCGTTTTTTCCGCTAAAAACGCCTTACTATACATGGTCTTTTTTATGCGCTAAAAACGCCTTCCGATACATGGTCGTTTTTTGCGCGAAAAACGGCTTACTATACATGGTCGTTTTTTTCGCGAAAAACGCCTTACTACACATGGTCATTTTTTGCGCGAAAAACGCCTTACTATACATGGTCGTTTTTTGCGCTAAAAACACCTTACTATACATGGTCGTTTTTTCCGCTAAAAACGCCTTACTATACATGGTCTTTTTTATGCGCTAAAAACGCCTTCCGATACATGGTCGTTTTTTGCGCGAAAAACGCCTTACTATACATGGTCGTTTTTTGCGCGAAAAACGCCTTACTACACATGGTCGTTTTTTGCGCGAAAAACGCCTTACTATACATGGTCCTTTTTTGTGCTAAAAACGCCTTACTATACATGGTCTTTTTTGTGCGCTAAAAATGCCTTATTAAACATGGTCGTTTTTTGCGTTAAAAACGCCTTACTATACATAGTCGTTTTTTGGCGCGAAAAACGCCTTACTATACATGGTCGTTTTTTGCGCGAAAAACACCTTACTATACATGGTCGTTTTTTTCACTAAAAACGCCTTACTATACATGGTCTTTTTTATGCGCTAAAAACGCCTTCCGATACATGGTCGTTTTTTTGCGCGAAAAACGCCTTACTATATATGGTCGTTTTTTTGCGAGAAAAACACCTTACTATACATGGTCGTTTTTTGCGCTAAAAACGCCTTACTATACATGGTCGTTTTTTGCGCTAAAAACACCTTACTATACATGGTCGTTTTTTGCGCTAAAAATGCCTTATTAAACATGGTCGTTTTTTGCGTTAAAAACGCCTTACTATACATGGTCGTTTTTTGCGCGAAAAACGCCTTACTATACATGGTCTTTTTTTGTGCGCTAAAAACGCCTTCCGATACATGGTCGTTTTTTGCGCTAAAAATGCCTTATTAAACATGGTCGTTTTTTGCGTTAAAAACGCCTTACTATACATGGTCGTTTTTTGCGCGAAAAACGCCTTACTATACATGGTCGTTTTTTGCGCGAAAAACGCCTTACTATACATGGTCGTTTTTTGTGCTAAAAACGCCTTCCGATACATGGTCGTTTTTTGCGCTAAAAACACCTTACTATACATCGTCGTTTTTTGCGTGAAAAATGCCTTATTAAACACTGTCGTGTTTTTCGTCTAAAAACGTCTTACTATACATGGTCGTTTTTTTGCGCTAAAAACACCTTACTATACATGGTCGTTTTTTGCGCTAAAAATGCCTTATTAAACATGGTCGTTTTTTGCGTTAAAAACGCCTTACTATACATGGTCGTTTTTTGCGCGAAAAACGCCTTACTATACATGGTTGTTTTTTGCGCGAAAAACGCCTTACTATACATGGTCTTTTTTGTGCGCTAAAAACGCCTTCCGATACATGGTCGTTTTTTGCGCTAAAAATGCCTTATTAAACATGGTTGTTTTTTGCGTTAAAAACGCCTTACTATACATAGCCGTTTTTTTGCGTTAAAAACGTCTTACTATACATGGTCGTTTTTTGCGCTAAAAATGCCTTACTATACATGGTCGTTTTTTGCGCTAAAAACACCTTACTATACATGGTCGTTTTTTCCGCTAAAAACGCCTTACTATACATGGTCTTTTTTGTGCGCTAAAAACGCCTTACTATACATGGTCGTTTTTTGCGCGAAAAACGGCTTACTATACATGGTCGTTTTTTGCGCGAAAAACGCCTTACTATACATGGTCGTTTTTGCGCGAAAAACGCCTTATTAAATAAACACTGTCGTTTTTTTCGTCGAAAAACGTCTTACTATACATGGTCATTTTTTGCGCTAAAAATGCCTTATTAAACATGGTCGTTTTTTGCGTTAAAAACGCCTTACTATACATGGTCGTTTTTTGCGCGAAAAACGGCTTACTATACATGGTCGTTTTTGCGTGAAAAACGCCTTACTATACATGGTCGTTTTTTGTGCTAAAAACGCCTTACATGGTCGTTTTTTGCGCTAAAAACACCTTACTCTACATGGTCGTTTTTTGCGCGAAAAACGCCTTACTATACATGGTCGTTTTTGCGTGAAAAACGCCTTACTATACATGGTCGTTTTTGCGTGAAAAACGCCTTACTATACATGGTCGTTTTTTGTGCTAAAAACGCCTTACTATACATGGTCGTTTTTCGCGCGAAAAACGCCTTACTTTACATGGTCGTTTTTTGCGCTAAAAATGCCTTACTATATTTGGTCGTTTTTTTCGTCTAAAAACGCCTTACTATACATGGTCGTTTTTTGCGCGAAAAACGCCTTACTATACATGGTCTTTTTTGTGCGCTAAAAACGCCTTCCGATACATGGTCGTTTTTTGCGCTAAAAATGCCTTATTAAACATGGTCGTTTTTTGCGTTAAAAACGCCTTACTATACATGGTCGTTTTTTTGCGTTAAAAACGTCTTACTATACATGGTCGTTTTTTGCGCTAAAAATGCCTTACTATACATGGTCGTTTTTTGCGCTAAAAACACCTTACTATACATGGTCGTTTTTTGCGCTAAAAACGCCTTACTATACATGGTCGTTTTTTGCGCTAAAAACGCCTTACTATACATGGTCGTTTTTTGCGCGAAAAACGCCTTACTATACATGGTCGTTTTTTGCGCGAAAAACGCCTTACTATACATGGTCGTTTTTGCGCGAAAAACGCCTTATTAAATAAACACTGTCGTTTTTTTCGTCTAAAAACGTCTTACTATACATGGTCGTTTTTTGCGCTAAAAATGCCTTATTAAACATGGTCGTTTTTTTGCGTTAAAAACGCCTTACTATACATGGTCGTTTTTTGCGCGAAAAACGGCTTACTATACATGGTCGTTTTTGCGCGAAAAACGCCTTACTATACATGGTCGTTTTTTGTGCTAAAAACGCCTTACTATACATGGTCGTTTTTTGCGCTAAAAACACCTTACTCTACATGGTCGTTTTTTGCGCGAAAAACGCCTTACTATACATGGTCGTTTTTGCGTGAATAACGCCTTACTATACATGGTCGTTTTTTGTGCTAAAAACGCCTTACTATACATGGTCGTTTTTCGCGCGAAAAACGCCTTACTTTACATGGTCGTTTTTTGCGCTAAAAATGCCTTACTATATTTGGTCGTTTTTTTCGTCTAAAAACGCCTTACTATACATGGTCGTTTTTTGCGCGAAAAACGCCTTACTATACATGGTCGTTTTTTGCGCTAAAAACGCCTTACTATACATGGTCTTTTTTGTGCGCTAAAAACGCCTTACTATACATGGTCGTTTTTTGCGCTAAAAACACCTTACTATACATGGTCGTTTTTTGCGTGAAAAATGCCTTATTAAACATGGTCGTTTTTTGCGTTAAAAACGGTTTACTATACATGGTCGTTTTTTGCGCGAAAAACGGCTTACTATACATGGTCGTTTTTTGCGCGAAAAACGCCTTACTATACATGGTCGTTTTTTGCGCGAAAAACGCCTTACTATACATGGTCGTTTTTTGCGCTAAAAACGCCTTCCGATACACCATTACTATAAACATGGTCGTTTTTTGCGTTAAAAACGCTAAAAAAAACGCCTTACTATACATGGTCTTTTTTGTGCGCTAAAAACGCCTTACTATACATGGTCGTTTTTTGCGCTAAAAACACCTTACTATACATGGTCGTTTTTTGCGTGAAAAATGCCTTATTAAACATGGTCGTTTTTTGCGTTAAAAACGGTTTACTATACATGGTCGTTTTTTGCGCGAAAAACGGCTTACTATACATGGTCGTTTTTTGCGCGAAAAACGCCTTACTATACATGGTCGTTTTTTGCGCGGTCGTTTTTTGCGCGAAAAACGCCTTACTATACATGGTCGTTTTTTGCGCTAAAAACACCTTACTATACATAGTCGTTTTTTGCGTGAAAAATGCCTTATTAAACACTGTCGTTTTTTTCGTCTAAAAACGTCTTACTATACATGGTCGTTTTTTGCGCTAAAAATGCCTTATTAAACATGGTCGTTTTTTTGCGTTAAAAACGCCTTACTATACATGGTTGTTTTTTGCGCGAAAAACGCCTTACTATACATGGTCGTTTTTTTCGTCTAAAAATGCCTTACTATACATGGTCTTTTTTTCCACTCCATTCCATCGAGCCATTAACCACCATCACAAAGGTAAATAAAACGACTTTATTATACAGTGCAGTTTATTTCTTTAATTATAATACCATAGCACATTTATTACACATAAAATAAGGTATGTTTTGTGTAGTTTTAAGGCTTATTTAGTAGAAAATTATGTTTCATGGGGACCTGGGAACGGATTATTCTCATTTTAATGGTTTCCTATGGGAAATTAATTTTTGGGATACATACTTTTTCCCTTACACACTCTGTCTGGGATCCAATTAAGTTCGTAAGCCAAGGTATCACTGTAGAGCTTTTTGGACTATGTGTAGTGCATGCATACCACAATAAGACAAAACGACAGCAGAGCGACTCACAGTAGTGCCGACGTTGTTTCTACAGAAGCTCACGTCACATCTCGGAGAACAACCATCCGAACGTTTTTCAACAGAAAAGCGACATAGCTCCACCTGATTTTTACAAAACACATCCCGCATTGAACAGTGTTCCGATTGCACTTGACAAGAATGACATGAAAGTTTAATTAGCAGCCCGTTACAGTGAAAACAAAGTTTTGGAAGCAGCAGCCATTTTGATTGGCCCGCCCGAAAACCTTTTTCTCTTGCGTTTACTTTTGCTCTCGCCTCCAGATGATAACCATGCCCGTCGAGTCAGCGGAGGCCAGTAGACTCTCGTCGCAATTGAAGCTGACGTCGAGGACGGGGCCGCCGTGACCTTGCAACTTGTTGACGATGGCCTTGGTGTTGCGTTCCACATCGAAGAAGTACACGCAGGCGTCCTCGCTGCCCGTCACTGCCAACAAAAATGTGTTTTTAGGGGAAAATTGCTTTAAAGGACAACCGACACCATTTTTTTTTGTTTCCTGTTTTTTGTTATGCAAATTTAAAGGACAACCGACGTCTCCGGACAAGTTGTGTCCATAATTTGTAAAATGGCTTCAAATGACTTCTACTGAGCGTATTTTACAAAGATTCCACAGCATATAGCTATATTTTACGTTTTAAGAGTCGCTTTGAATATTCAGGAAGTCTTGTTTTTGAGTTGGTGACGAGTCCTCATGTTACGTCACTGAAGGAACGCCCCTGTCCGAAAAAAAAAAGACACATTGTAGTGGTCCTTCCATCACGTCAATGTATTTTGCTGTACTTGTTTGGTCTGGGGACCTCGTGTTGCACCCAAAAGCCGCCAGAAGAGGGCGTCCAAGCTCCATATAAGGAATTTATCAGCCTGTGGCCACAGGAGGTCGCCATCTTCTGCCTCTTTTCGGTGCTACATTTTCCCCCTCAGATACCTCAAAATGTCATGGAATAAATTCTTTAATCGATTGCAAACATGTATGCTTTCCTCTTCAGAACTATTTGAATCATATTCATAACTGGATGAGTAACAAGAAAGCATCTTCTCCGAATCTGAAGCCTTTGTTTTGATTCTCCAGCAAGGCAAGACGTCTTGGGGTGACACCACAAACAAGGGGGCGGGACCTTCTGAAACTGGCTACTTCCTGTTTCAATTTTTTTTTGCAGTTTCAGCACACTTTAACTCATTTTTATTGGTGTTTTGCATTTCACAAAAAAATATCAGACTGCGTGTTTTGGGTATTTTCGATGCTATAAAACGTTTTTCTGATGTCAGTTAGGAAACAAAAAAAAATGGCGTCGGTTGCCCTTTAAACGGCGTCGACAATTTTGGAATACATTTCTGACGTTTCTGAAAGCTCTTCGATTGTATCCTAATAATGCAGGTGACACTTACCAACACAAGCACCTTGTCGAAAGGACATCAGGGGGCAAAAGATGCTATGAACCAGCTGCGAGCTATGCCGGATGGGGAAGCTTCTCTTCAATTGAAGCCCACCTTCACTGTCCATCACCCTGAAAAAGGTCAGAGGATCAAAAACAATGATATGTAGTGTTCCCACACACCTGTGAGTGAATGTGTCGATATGTCTGTGCGCGCATGGCAAACAAACAGACCTGTAGAGCAACAGCTTATCGATGCAGGCGTTGACTAGCAGGGAAGGATCTCGAGCTTCTCGGCTTATCCACGAGCGAGCAGAAATGCTGCAGATGGAGCTGCCTTCGTTCACCACCAGTCGTTTGGCTTTGGTCAACTTGCCTGCGTCAGAGCAGTGGAGGAAGGAATGGCGTGGATAAATTAACAGTCGAGACTAAAGTGCTGACAAAGATAGCGTGTGGTTAACGATCTGGTTTCTTTACTTAAGAAAAGTTATTGATTCAAATTTTGGGGATAAAATAAACCCATTAGGTTCTTTCCAATTCTATGAATTAATCCTCGTGTATTTTGTTTTTCTACTTCTTTCATTCCTTTCATAACTTTGCTGCTGTGAAATGTGAATTTCTCCACCATGCTAAAAGGAGATATATTAACACCTCAGGTTCCACTTGTATCACTATAGATAAAAAAGGTTTCTTCAGTCGTCATCTGTACGTCTTTGAAGGTGTCGGACGTTTCGCTTCTTATCCAATAATAATAATAATAATATTGCAATTTTAGTAATAATAATACTCAAGGACACTTTACAATCAAACATTTTATGAGGTTATCACATTCATAGTAAAAATTCGAACAGTTTAATGAGTATTTTAGTAGGCGCAAGGACACTTTCTGCCACTAGGCACCAGCCCTGCCCCCCCTGCCCCTTCCCACTGCCACACTCACCGAACTCTGAGTACACGCTATACTATCATCCTGAACTCAATTTTTTTTTTCCGTTTTTTTTTCTGCAAGACCTCACTTCAACCTTTTTTTTTTGTTTTTTTGCATTACTACACTACCTCACTTTACATACGACGCTAACTCACTTTACATACGACACTACCTCACTTTACATTCAGAAATTACATGTATTGTCTGTTGTCAATTGTCTGTCTTTTTAGCCACATTTTAAGTGCCTTGCACACTGGGTCCGAGAGGACATTAATTTCATCTGTGCTGTATGTAATGCATATTAGCATATTTGACAATAAAGCTGACTTTGACTTAAGTGTATTCAAGTTATTTCCTGGTCAATTGCACCCTCTAGTGGACGTGTATAATATCACCCCACACTCGCAGTCTATTGATTCAGACATAGCTCTACTGAAGGCCGAAGATTGACATGCACGTCCCGTCACTGCCTAAAGGTATTGCAAAAGCTCATTAGAATACGACATGGCGCTTTGGAGTGGCCATGTTTCATTTGTGCTTTTGCAACGTCGTTCACGTGCAATTGAAGCTTCAAAAATTAGCATTCGTTCGGGGCAAGCCTCGGACATGACACAATAGCTGTGACGTTACCTGTGGCCATATCGAAGAGGAAGGAGAAGATGCTGCCCCTGTCGTCGCCCGCCCAGAGGATCCTCCCTGGAGAGTCGAAGGAGAGTGACAGCACACGTCCGGTGAGCTTGCTGGAGCCACCCTTTACTTTCTTGCCCGTGGAGATGTTCACCACCTGGAGGTGATGCTTACTGTTGCCCACCTGTTGGAAACAAGGTGCACGTTTGTTTGACTTAGCGTCCCAGTACCAGTATGCTAAGTCGACCATTGCTACATGTGGCTAAGGGTGTTTCTGTGTTGTCTAAGCAACGGTTTGGGGCAATAGAAGAGGTTGAAAAACTGTTGATTTGGATTAATGAAAAGCGGCTAGCGGGGGACGGTGTGAGTGAGGGTATTATCTCGGTGAAAGCGTGGCAACTTTACTCGTATATCATCAAGAGGCAACTCCATCACAAAGCAGCTGCTCCGCCCCCAAACTCTGGAACTCACGTCCTCCCAACATTTGTAACATCGATTCTCTTCCCACATTCTAGGCAAAATGGCTGATTGCTTTTCAAAGTAAAAGCAGGTACAGTGATACCTCGGCTAATGAACTTAATTGGTTCCCAGACAGAGTGTGTAAGGCCAAAAATGTGTGTTCCAAAAATTTATTTCCCATAGGAAACCATTAAAATGAGAATAATCCGTTCCCAGGTCCACATAAAACATAATTTTCTACGAAATATGGCTTAAAACTACACAAAATAGACCTTATTTTATGTATAATACTTGTGGTATGTGGTAATTATATGGAATTATAATTAAAGAAATAAACTGTACTATATAATAAAGTCATTTTATTTACCTTTGTGCTGGTCGTTGATGGCTTGATGGAATGGAGTGGCCGGTTTCATCAGCATTAAACACTTGATGAGGAACGTAGCCTTCTTCTTTCACCATCTTGAGGAATGATCCCTCGTAGGTGCTTTCTCTGCGATAATTTTATCTAGTTCCTCATTAATTGTGTTCTGTTTAGCCGGTGAAGGAAATATAATATTCTAACCTAACACTGGGTTGATAGCTTTTTGCATCAAGTGTACAGATGGCTTGTGCGGGTTATATTTGGTTCTTGACCAATCACGTGGCTTTAACCGACGACCGGGGGCAGGGAATAGAGGACCAAAACAAGCCGGATGCCATTATCTTGTTAGGAGAACGGGCTCGTTCACGAACGACACTCACTCATTGTGGCAGCTCCGTGTGTATCCAGAAAAATAGTTTGTATGGCAAGGTGAAATTTTCATAAATTTAACGTTCGCTAACCGAAAGGTTCGTAAGCCAAGGGGTTCGTAAACCGAAGTATCACTATTTGCAAATGTCTTATTTTGATGAAATGGAAAGTCTGCTTTCATTAAGGACCACAGTAAGCAACGAAGATTAACTGTTGAGAGGCTGAAATTCAGTGAAAAGGGTTGAAACTAAATAAGATCTGTAAAAGATGATCTTGATGATCAAAATTTTTGAGAACAGATAAATTGTCCGCTAGCCAAAAATTACTTCAGATGAGCAGGAAGGCAAGATTTTGACACAATTAAGACAAAAAGGTCAGTGACAGAATGACAGGAATCAAGTTATGACTCACCACAGTGAGATTGTTATTCATCGGTTGAAAAGTGCAGCAGAGTAGCTCGCTGGATTCGGGATCTCGGACTTCTCGGATGCAACGGCCGTCCTCGGTGTTCCAGATGCGCAAGGTCCCGTCGAGCGACGTCGACACAATCACATCGTTGCTGAGGGACCAAGCAAAATCTGTCACGGGGCCACCGTGGCCCTTCAGGATCACTTTGACGGCGACGGGAGGCGGGGACAGGGTCATGATGGACAAGGTGCCGTCCAATGAGCAGCAAGCCAAGAGGTGCTTGTCGTCGTTGGCAAACTGCAATCGCGGTACTGCGAGAAGGCAGGAAGACACAGTCATAATGGCCCTCCAACTGAACCGTTAAAGGACAACCGACGCCTCTGTACAAGTTGTGTCCATAATTTGTAAAATCACTTCAACTGACTTCTACTGAGCGTATTTTACAAAGATTCCACCGCATGTAGCTATATTTTACGTTTTAAGACTCACGCTGAATATTCAGGAAGTCTTGTTTTCGAGTTGATTACGATGCCCGACGTGACGTCACTGAAGGAACACCCCTGACCGAGAAAGCGACACACAATGCATTTTGGCTACTTTGTTTGGTATGAAAACTTCATGTTGATCCGTGTTGATGGTGAAATTAGAAGGAAAAAAAAAAAATAATGCGATGGTGAATCGTTGTGTGTTGGACCAAGACTACTATTTGATACTAGTTGACACAAATTCCCAGCGGACAAATCAGCCCATTTCCAACGGAGCTTGGCCACCATCTTGGGCATTTTCTGGGAGCTACATTGGAGTCCAGACGCCTCAAAATGATAGGACTTCATTAATGGATTGCAAACATTTATGCTTTCCTCTTCAGAACTATTTGAATCATATTCATAACTGGATGAGTAACAACAAAGCATCTTCTCCGAATCTAAAGCCAACACAAACAAAAAAAAAAACATCCAAAACAAGAATTATATTTCACTGATACTGTAAATTGGCCAGTCTATCTCGAGATGTAAAATCCATTCCAAAAAAAAAACCTAACAAATGTGCCTACCTGCAGAATCGACATGTTGGTCAAATATGTGATGCATTCCAGCAAAGGCATAATTTTCACTCAAAGTTGTGTCCCCAGCCATGGCTCGACTCGCTTCTGCCACCGAAGTTGGCACCAAACTGCCTGGAGGCCTGCAGAGCCCGAGGAGAGCGTCAGTACAGAACTTGGTACTACTTGGGGCTTCTGGAGGAAAAACACCAATCGACTTTTACCCGAAAAAAAGTAGTCTGAATATCACGACTATCCATATTTTGTGTTTATTTTTATTGTATTTTAGGTTAAGAGTTTTGCAAAGCGCTTTGTTGCAGCTTCAGCTGTTTTTAAAGCGCTATATAAATCTATCGGTAGTGTACTGTATTGTATTGTATTGTATTGTATTGTATTGTATTGTATTGTATTGTATTCCGTCCGATCATAGCTCCTCCCCCTGTGAGGGAGTCGTCCAATCAAATGGTTTCATCCAAAGCAACTTTTTATATTGAAAGGCGCTGAGAAATTAAATGGATTATTATAATAATAATAATAATAATAATAATAATAATAATAATTCTATTATTATTATTATTATTATTATTATCTAGATGGCTAAATAGCTGGCTATCTATTTATTTGCTATATATTAGCTATCTAGCTAGCTGGCTGCCTATTTACCCTATCTAGCTATCGATTCGCTGACTAGCTATCTAGTTAGCTGGCTAGCTATTAGTTATTTATTAGCTAGCTAGCTAGCTTTCTATGTATTTAAGTTATTCGGGGTTGCGTAAACCCTGGCTCATGTGGCTGCCGCTGCTCACCCACGGACATAATAGCAAAAGTATCCACTCAATAGCAAACCACGTGTGGAAAAGTAGTCCGGCAGCCACGGTGGCGCTGTTCGGCCATGTGGTTTGGTGTTCTTCCGCCGTAAATTGCGGCGCTCCGTGTGTTTCCCGAAAACTAGTTTGTATGCCAAGATTATATTTGCGTGAATTGAATGTTCGTAAGACAAAAAGTTTGTTCGCTAAAGCGTTCGTAAACCGAGGTATCACTCTATTTGAGCCTGGATGACTCGAGCGGTGGGATTACCTTTCATCGTAAACGGCTCTGTTCATTTGGGCTTGAAGCTGGTAGGAGCCTCTGCTGATGGACCGCCGGTGGCCACGAGCCCCTTGGGCGCGAGGGTCTTCCTCAAAGTCCTGCTCGTGACAAAAAGAAAGGGAGACGGACCATGTGACATTGTGTAGATAGGATTTTCACTTCAACCGATTCAACAGTAGTGAAACACGGAAATCTTAAAACAGTGCCATTGTGACATACGGTACAAGTTTATTTCTTTACGTGACGAAGTTCATGATAGTTTCTTGTACGTCAAATATTGATTCAACTTTGATGTGTAAAAACATAATACAGTGATACCTCGGTTTACGAAACCCTTGGCTTACGAACTTTTCAGTTTACAAATGTTAAATTTATGAAAATTTTACCTTGGCAAACAATTTTTTTCGTACACGGAGCTGCCTCAATGAGTCTTTCGCGAATGACAAAATGGCAGCCGACTGTTTTTGTCCTATATTCCCCGCCCACAGTCTTCGGTTACAGCCACGTGATTGGTCAATACAGTAAAGTCTCGTTATATCGATATCGGATATATCGATAGTTCCGGTTATATCGATACTATTTCTATGCACGCACGGAGAAAATTACATGCAAACAGGGTCGGATATATCGATAGTCCCGGTTATATCGATATTTTTTCGGACTCCCTTGAATATCGATATAACGAGACTTTACTGTAATTCCAGAGATCTAACCAGCACTTCTATGCGTCTTTCTGCGGTTCTGACCTCCATGCGGTCCAGTGTGGTGCGGGAACTACGCACACTGCTGGCCCGAAAGCTGCTCTGCTCGGAAAGCGGCCCGTAGCGCAGAGCCAGCAACTGACTGCGCAGTCTCAGATACTGTCTGCGCAGACTCGGCTCAAAGCCGCACTTGGCGTTTTCTCGGAGCAGCTGGCTGCGGCGGCGAATATACTGAGTTCGGAATTGTGGGAAGGTAGGCGTGCGGTAAGCATTGTACCTGGGGGAGAGAAAACAGTGAAATAGAAAATTATGATGAATGTGCAACGAAAAGACATTTGAGCATGGATTCTGTTTGCTTAATGCACATCTTAAAAAGCATGTACAGTGATACCTCAGCTCACTAACTTAATTGGATCACAGAAAGTGTGTGTAAGGCGAAAAGTTCGTCTTCCAAACATTACTTTCCAATAGGAAACCATTAAAATGAGAATAATCCGTTCCCAGGTTCCCATAAAACACAATTTTCTACTAAATAAGCCTTAAAACTACACAAAATATACATATTTTATGAATAATAAATGTGCTATTGGATTATAATTAAAGAAATAAACTGTACTGTATAATAAAGTTGTTTTATTTAGCTTTGTGATGGTTAGATGAAGATTCCAAAGTGTGTGTTGGTCTCACCTTGCGTCCACTGCCAAAACCTGCTGCCAAACTGCTGCCATTAGACAAAAAAAGCACAGTAGGCGAAGAACAAGCCGCCGCCTGAGGCAGAACCTGGACACCACACACCACAGCTTTTAATGTGAAGGAAGCAGAAGTAAACATACTCAAGTCAACACGTTCATCTAACTAAGTAAGATAGACGTGGTTGAGGACGTGAAATGGCCGTTCTATTTTACTGTCAGCTACACGACAGAAGATGGTGGACTACCAAAGGGGCCAGTCTTTTCAGTATTTTCTTCTCCCGTGTCAACTTGACAGCAAGAGATGAAGAGTGTCGTGTAAAAGTCACCACAGAGCTCTTGGTTTGACGTGCTTCCTCCCATTTGGGTTTGCTAATGCAGCTGGCTAGCAACTCGAAGACGAGTCACGTCGTGATGATACACGACAGTTTAACTCGATCGGTCTTAAATTCAACCAAGGGCGTGTTAGTTGTCAGTCACGTACACATCGGTGAAGATTTACTTGCACGGGCATAGCAAGGAAATGCAAAAAAATGGTTAGAAAACGACGTACCTTCTTTAGCTTTTCTCCATCGTCGGGCTTCCGGGAAAGTCACGTGATCCGGCAATCATATGAAGGTCTGGATGAAGACGATTCTGAATAACAAATAATTACCTCGATTTCTTCAAGTGTAAATTTGCATCGACAAAAATAGTCATTGAATTCTTTTTAAAAAAAAAGGGTTTATATTTACTTTCAACATCTGCTTTATATTTACTTTCAATAGAAACAAGAAAGCTCTCATGCTGCCCATTTCATCTTTTCAAATGGGTTGTATTTTTATTTTAATGATTTGTATTTTGATTTATTTGTCTTATTCTCAAATGTAGATTGCAATAATTACAAAGTCGAATGGATTATTAAATTAAATACAATGTTTAGTTTCCTAGCTCATTCGACAATTGCTGATAAACATTGAAACGTCATTAACATTATCATTGTATTCAGCTACGGTGAGGAATCATACGTTTTTTTGTGATTCGTATTTTGATTTGTTTTTTTTTTTAATCAAGGACCATTACAAATGTAAATAAAATGACTTTATTATACAGTACAGTTTATTTCTTTACATTACAATAGCACATTTATTATACATAAATAACGTATATTTTGTGTAGTTTTTAAGGCTTATTTAGTTGAAAATTATGTTTTATGGTGACCTGGGAACGGATTATTCTCATTTTTAATGGTTTCTTATGGGAAATAAATGTTTGGCAGATTAACTTTTCCCCTTACACACGCTTTCAGGGGACTAATTAAGTTCGTAAACTGAGGTATCACTGCATATATCATTTTCCGCAACTTTGAAACAATGCCTTGTTTTTATAACACACTGATCAATATTCTTCTGGGTATTCTTTTTTTGGTCTGATTCACTAACAAAATAATCGGCAGGGGCAAGCAACTGCAGCCCGGTGATAA
Organism: Hippocampus bargibanti; assembly: GCF_051943395.1. Taxonomy (NCBI): domain Eukaryota; kingdom Metazoa; phylum Chordata; class Actinopteri; order Syngnathiformes; family Syngnathidae; genus Hippocampus; species Hippocampus bargibanti. The sequence goes on along the minus strand of NC_142734.1, from coordinate 2,565,879 downwards.
ATAATCAAATCAACATCTTGTTTCATCCATTTTAGGCAAGCAAGTCTAACAAATGAGTCAGTTTCGTGTGACTCGAGTCCAATCACCCGACCCGCGTCCTCCGCCTGTAGCACTGTACTTTCTGTCCAATTTCTGAAAGGGCGCGTTCTGATATTAGCGTGGGATACTCGCAAATACCACGAACAAAAGGTGCACGACGTTTTCCAGTGGCTTGACAAACAGTATGACAAGGTCAGCTGGGCGGTTTTGCCTGGCTCAGCAGAGATCTGCGGATCCACGGGGGCTCGCCGCTCAGCTGACTGGGCTCTTTGCTTTTTTGGCGTGGCTCTTTCTCGAAGTGGCCCCACCGGCGAAGCCATTCAGCGAGGCGGGCCATAAATGACCGTGTGGAACGGCGCGTTTTAGCACAGTATTCTGATCAAAACACCACAGCCTCTGGAGCGTGGCCAAAATGCCAGGAACGAAAGGTGAGCAAACGCCCATACCTGTCAACGTATACTTCCCCCCGTATTTTATACGTGTTTTCATCATTTTGAATTGTGTACGCCATATAAAAACTTTTATACGATAAAAAAAAAAATCGGTGGTTATCGAGTCTTTGTCGATAAAACATGATAAGCACATGCGCGTCACCTTGTTTTTGTTTGATTTGTTTAATTTCCGTTTCCGTGTTTGAAGTCCGGCATTTGTGTTGCAATCGAGTAATCAACTACTACTAGTCATAACGTAGAAGTAAGAGAAAAACTCTAGGATCGGGTCTCCAAGGTGAATACGCAGGATGGATAAGACATACGTAATTGTTTCAGAGGAAGCTAAATTGTGACAGTGTGTGCGCGACAGAGGAAAATCATCTTTAGAACAGATGAAGTCTGCTAAATCCTGCACTGCTGCATATAATAAGCAACACTAAATGTACCACATGTGGGGAGAGCATGAAAAAAATTTAAATAACTGCTTGTGGTATGTATTAGGTCAATAAAATAATATAGACAAATTACCTTTGTTTTTATTCTGTCTGTTTTGTTTCTTGCTATAAGTAAATAATTATGTCTCGCGTTGTGTTTGTAAGGTTTATTATTGATTAATAAGGGGAATTCCAATCATTAATAAGGGGAGCAAAAGTAATACTCGATTGTAAGTATATATTTTTTTATCGCTGCGTCCAGTCGATTATGAAAGCATGATGTGCGCATGTGCGGTAAACTGCATTTCCGCTTGTGTTAGCGTTTTTTTTTTATCATTTCAAATAATGTACGGCGTACTGCAACTTTTATAAGGGAATTGTAATCATTTCTAAGGGCAGCTATTAGCTAAGGTTTACAGGTATCGTATCGCATACGATCATAACGTCTAACAACTCGCAGTACGTGAGTTGCTCGTCCACTATTATTAACATGAAGCGTTCACGTTTTCAGGTAACAAGTCGGACAAGAAGTCAACTACCAAGGTGGGAAAACAGTTATTACAACCAGTATCTACGACTTTGCTTTTTTAATGTTTCTTATGTTCTCTCTTTGCAAAACGTTCTCATGTCTTTGACGTCTTTTCCGCAGCCACCTCAAAGTCCTAAAGAGCAGCCGAAGAAAGGTGATCAGAAAGGAGATGACAACAAGAAGCAAGGAGGTAAGCATTTATAGCACAGGTGTCAAAAGTCAAGGCCCGGGGGCCAAATCCGGCCCGCCACATTATTTTTTTTCGGCCCGCGAAAGCAAATTAAACTTGTGACTGGTATAAAAGTTTTTGAAAAAAAAGACTGCTCATGATTCATCAGTATTCAAAGTACAGTGATACCTCGGCTTACAAACTTAATTGGTTCCCAGATAGAGTGTGTAAGGTGAAAAGTGTGTATCCCAAAAATTAATTTCCCATAAGAAACCATTAAAATTAGAATAATCCGTTCCCAGGTCCCCAAAAAACATAATTTTCTACTTTCTAATTTTCTAAACCTTAAAACTACACAAAATATATATTATTTTATGCAGAATAAATGTGCTGTGGTATTATAATTAAATAAATAAACTGTACTGTATAGTAAAGTCATTTTATTAACCTTTGTGATGGTCGTTGATGGTTTGATGGAATGGAGTGGCCGGTTTCATCCGCATTAAACACTTGATGAGGAACGTAGCCTTCTTCTTTCACCATCTTGAGGAATGATCGATGGGATATTTTAACCTTCCAGTCTACCTGCCTTTGAACTATGAAACGAGTCCAAATTTCACTTGTTTTCGATCCATTTTGTCACTCTCTCTCTTTGTCGTCTGCCTGTCCCTTTAATGTTTAAACCACCTCCCCCTCACTGCTGCGTTCTTGACCAATCACGTGCCTTTAACCGACGACTGGGGGCGGGGAATAGAGGACCAAAACAAGCCGGCTGCCATTTTCTTATTAGGAGAACGGGCTCGTTCGCGAACGACACATCACTGATTGTGGCAGCTCCGTGTGTATCTCGAAAAATAGTTTGTATGCCAAGGTAAAATTTTCATCAATTTAACGTTCGTAAACAGAAAAGTTCGTAAGCCAAGGGGTTGGTAAACCGAGGTATCACTGTAGTTGTCAATTCATTTTTATTTATTTTTTCACCTGTACACCACTTCGAATCAAGTGCCCGGTGAAGCTATCTGTAGCGATTTCGTCCCCCTCGCAGGACAGCCGAAGGGAGAGAAGCAGTAACTTCCAGGCGTTTGTGAAGATGGCACTGGAGACACTGCTGGGCTCCTGCCGTCGCAAACATGGGAGTCCTCGGGGGAGGCAGGGGTGAGCACCCGGTACCCCAACCCTGAGCCAGACGGATTGTTGGGTGGCCTTCCAACACAACTTTTGTTGTCATGGAGAACAAAAATCAACCTCACTTTCTCCCATGTTCCCAACTTTTACCTGTGCCCATGCTGTCCACCCAACATGCAGGGTGCTTGTACACCATTCAAAAAAGAAAATTGCTCTGAGCAAAACCTTTTTTTTTCTCCCCCCACTTTCCTAAATCATCCCTAGTATTGACTGTTTAACAGTTCATACATTTTTCTTGTAAATAATTATTCAAATAAACTATTTCTTACATGATTTTTGAGCTTGTGTGTTTGTGGCTACTGTTTACTTTTTCTAGCAGGGCTCTGCAACCTGTGGCTCCATAGCTACATGTTGCTCTCTGTGATATAGGAAAATGAAACATTTAATATGACTACTTCTTTTCCCTTCAAGGGGTCGCCACAGCGAATTAGTAATAATAATAATAATAATAATAATAATACATTTCATTTATAAGCGCCTTTCAAAACTCCCAAGGTCACTTAACAGTTACAGGCCAGCTATGTAGCTAATAGATAGCTAGCTCGATCGCCAGCTAGCTAGCCGGATTTGGCCACAGGGCCTTGACTTTGACACCTATGGCTTAAAGGACAACCGACACCACTTTTTTGTTTCCTAACTGACATCAGAAAAACGTTTTATAGCATCTAAAGTACCCAAAACACGCAGGATGATATTTTTAGTCAAATGCAAAACACCAATAAAAATGACTTAAAGTGTCCAAAAACTACTTGAAATTGAACCCGGAAGTGGCCAGTTTCAGAAGGTCCCGCCCCCTTGTTCGTGATGTCACGCCAAGATGTCTTGCCTTGCTCGAGAATCAAAACAACGGCTTCAGATTCGGGGGAAGATGCTTTCTTGTTACTCATCCAGTTACGAATATGATTCAAATAGTTCTGAAGAGGAAAGCATACATGTTTGCAATCGATTAAAGAATTTATTTGTGCCATTTTGAGGCGACATTGGGGGTAAATCTCTCACCCAAAAAAAGAGGCACAAAATGGCGACCTCCTGTGGCCACCTCCGTTTCCACAGGCTGATAAATTCCTTATATGGCGCTTGGACGCCCTCTTCTGGCGGCTTTTGGGTGCAACACGAGGTCCCCAGACCAAACAAGTACAGCAAAATACATTGACGTGATGGAAGGACCGCTACAATGCGTCTTTTGTATGGTCAGGGGCGGTCATTTAGTGACGTCACGTACGGACTCGTGTCACATATGTGGCTTTAACCGACGACTGGGGGCGGGGAATAGAGGACCAAAACAACCCGGCTGCCATTTTCGACACGACACATCACTCATTGTGGCAGCTCCGTGTGTATCCCGAAAAATAGTTTGTATGCCAAGGTAAAATGTTCATAAATGTAACATCGGTAAACCAAAAAGTTCATAGGCCAAGGGGTTCGTAAACCGAGGTATCACTGTATGATGAGGAATCACTTAGGGTGGGGTTGAGGGGGTAAAAGCGCATCTGCCGCAGTGATAACAGCGGAAACCGATCTCTGCCACGCTGATCGGTATTGATTGTGACTTGCAGGGAGACATCAGTAACTGCTGTCACGACATGAGCGAGCAGAAAAAAAAAGAGAGAACGGAGTCCATAGAAAAGGAGGAAGGAGAGTGGTGAGGATATCAAAAGGAGGCCTCAGCAGGTAGGGCAGACACATACGAAGCAGACGGCAAATGGTGCCAACCTGGCGATCGAGCGCTTCTTTTGACAGTCTTCAGGGAAGAGAAGCCTCATTATTGCTACTTCTTTGCCATTTCTCCAATTTAGAGAATGAGGCGGTATAAGATCCAGCATCCAAATGTGATCCAGTGACTTGTCCAGCTCAGCTCTGACCACTTCTGAATGATATGATGGCTTTGGTCATCCTGTCAGAAGAAGAGGAAAAAAGTACGAAGTAACTCAAATGGATAGGAAGCTAGCTAGTTTATAGATAGCTAATATAGTTAATAGATACTTAGCTAGATAGATAGCCTGGCAGCTTGAGCGCTAATATATAGCTAATAGAAAACTAGCACATAGCAAAGAGATAGCTTGGTAGGTAGCTAATAGTTATCTAGATAGCTAGCCAGCCAAATAAACCACTAATAGATAGCTAGTAGATAGCTAATAGGTAACTAACAGATAGCAAATAGATAGCTAGGTAGGTAGATAATAGATGGCTAATAGATAGCTAATAGATAGTTATCTAGATAGCTAGCCAGCCAACTAGACCGCTAATAGATAGCTAGTAGATAGCTAGTAGATAGCTAATAGGTAACTAACAGATAGCAAATAGATAGCTAGGTAGGTAGATAATAGATGGCTAATAGATAGCTAATAGATAGTTATCTAGATAGCTAGCCAGCCAACTAGACCGCTAATAGATAGCTAGTAGATAGCTAATAGGTAACTAACAGATAGCAAATAGATAGCTAGGTAGCTAATAGATAGCTAATAAATAGCTAATAGATAGTTATCTAGATAGCTAGCCAGCCAACTAGACCGCTAATAGATAGCTAATAGGTAACTAACAGATAGCAAATAGATAGCTAGGTAGTTAATAGATAGCTAATAGATAGTTATCTAGATAGCTAGCCAGCGAGCTAGACCGCTAATAGATAGCTAATAGGTAACTAACAGATAGCAAATAGATAGCTAGGTAGGTAGATAATAGATGGCTAATAAATAGCTGATAGTTATCTAGATAGCTAGCCAGCCAGCTAGACTGCTAATAGATAGCTAATAGGTAACTAACAGATAGCAAATAGATAGCTAGGTAGGTAGCTTGATAACTAGCTCGACTATCATAATTTACCAATTGTTTTCTAAGTTTACTCACAGATACAGTGCGCTAGCTCTGGCCAGTATGCTCTTATGTCTAGCGGCTAGTGATACTATGATTGGCTAGTAACAAACATCCTCCTGATTTCGTGTCCATTGCTGAAACTAGCATCGGGCTAATATTTCCCGAATTTTTCGAGGGAGGTGATTTGGGGACTAAAATGGCAACTCTCCCAGCAGGGTGGAAATGTTTACAAAAATCGATTGGAACAAGCAGGAGCAGAATATGTTGACAGGCAATAATAATAAACACATGCATGTATTCTTTATCCTCTGCCTGAAAAAAATATGATTGCAACTGATTTGGGACGTGAATGATTTAGTGAGATGGCCCAATCACATTGAAATAAAAGACAAACTCACCTCATCTTCTTCCATGTAGTCCACGCTGGAATTGAATACTGAACCCAAGTAGGTCAGATGTACTATTGCCAGGATGCTGAATGCAACGTTGATCATGTACACCCAAAGTGCCTGAAGAAGACGAGGCCACAACAAAAGCATCATGTCGAGCAAAATGTTCATGCGCAATTATCAAAGATCAACAGAGAATATAAAGAGGGGGGGAAAAAAAAGCAATGGCTGCATCACCTTTTTGTTCTGGTGGGTACAGTTTGGCTGACATTTCTTGGACAGAACACAGGCATTGAACATGACCGCCAGTCTTTTCCGCAGCACTGACAAAAAAAAGAAAGAAAAAAAAAAGAAAATAGGCACGTTAAATTTATGACAATTTTACCTTGGCATACGAACTATTTTTCGGGAGACACACGGAGCTGCCTCAATGAGTGATGTGTCGTTCGCGAACGAGCCCGTTCTTCTAACAAGAAAATGGCAGCCGACTGTTTTTGTACTCTATTCCCCGCCCCCAGTTTTTGGTTAAAGACACGTAATTCGTCAAGAATGCAGCAGTGTGGGGGTTGGGGTTTACAGATAGAAAGTGATAGAGAGAGAGTGAAGCCGTTCTTCAAAAAGAAAATGGCTGCCGACTTTTTTTGTCCTCTATTTCCGGCCCCAAGTCTTCGATTAAAGCCATGTGATTGGTCAAGAACGCAGCGGTGAGGGGAGGTGGTTTAAACATTAAATAGACAGGAAGACGACAGTGAGAGAGTTTCAACTTTGATAGTTCAAAGGCAGAGTGTAGACTGCAAGGTTAAAATATCACATAATAATAAAATAATAATACATTTTATTTCAAGCGCCTTTCAAAACACCTAAGGACACTTTACAATAAAAACAATAAAACATCTGTACACTTGATGCAAAAAGCTATCAACCCAGCTAAACAGAACACTATTGATGAGGAACTAGACAAAATTATCGCAGAGAAAGCACCTACAAGGGATCATTCCTCAAGATGGTGAATGGAAAAGGTTACGTTCCTCATCAAGTATTTAATGCTGAGGAAACCGGCCACTCCATTCCATGAAGCCATTAACGACCATCACAAAGGTAAATAAAACGACTTTATTATACAGTACAGTTTATTTCTTTAATTATAATACCATAGTACATTTATTATACATAAAATAAGGTATATTTTGTGTAGTTTTGAGGCTTATAAAATTAGAAAGTAGAAAATTATGTTTTATGGGGACCCGGGAACGGATTATTCTAATTTTAATGGTTTCCTATGGGAAATAATTTTTAGGATACACACTTTTCGCCTTACACACTCTGTCTGGGAACCAATTAAGTTCGTAAACCAAGGTATGACTGTATTGAGAAAAGGGTTGCCCCTCTGCATTGAGCATAGCTTCTATACATATTGTACAAATACAGATTTGGGGGGTCCACCAAACTGAGCTCTTTTGAAGCGTTTGACACGTTTGCCAGAGAAAGACTCTCACCGTGCTCAGTGTAGGTGATGAAGCCAAGAGACACAAGCACAGCACCCAGATGGAAACTCAGACCCTATCAGACACAACCAAAAGTCAACAGGTCTGGAGGGGGTGCGGTTCAGCAATGTGACTGCTTTCTTACTCACGTGCAGAAGAGCACTGGCTGCGTATGTCAGCATGACGGCAGAGAAAGTCCCAAATTTGAGAGCACTCTGAAATACATCTACAAAATACAAATGTCATGTTATATTTTTCAGCCGCGCATGCAGTTTGAAATACAGTTGTAAGTACTTTAAAGGACAACCGACGTCACTTTTTTGTTTCTTAACTGACATCAGAAAAGCATTATAGCATCTAAAATCCCCAAAACGCGCAGTATAATATTTTTATTCAAATGCAAAACACCAATAAAAATGACTTAAAGTGTCCAAAATCTGCAAAAAAAATTGAGCTGCGAATTGGGCATTTTCAGAAAGTCCCGCCCCCAGTTTGTGACGTCACGCCTAGACGTCTTGCATTGCTTCAGAATCAAAACAATGGCTTCAGATTCGGAGAATATGCTTTCTTGTTACACATCCAGTTATGAATATGATTCAAATAGTTCTGAAGAAGAAAGCATACATGTTTGCAATCGATTAAAGAATTTATTTGTGCCATTTTGAGGCGACATTGGGGAGAAACGATCACCAGAAAAGAGGCACAAAATGGCGACCTCCTGTGGCCACCTCCGTTTCTACAGGATGATAAATTCCTTATATGGAGCTTGGACACCCTCTTCTGGCGACGTTAGGGTGCAACACAAGGTTTTCAGACCAAACAATACAGCAAAATACATTGACGTGATGGAAGGACTGCTACAATGTGTCTTTTTTTTCGGTCAGGGGGTGTTCCTTTAGTGACGTCACGTACGGACTCGTCACCAACTCAAAAACAAGACTTCCTGAATATTCAGCGTGAGTCTTAAAACGTAAAATATAGCTATATGCGGTGGAATCTTATTAAAATATGCTCAGTAGAAGTCATTTGAAGCGATTTTAAAAATTATGGACACAACTTGTCCGGGGACGTCGGTTGTCCTTTAAGGTAGCAATGAACTCAAGTTCATCACTTCACCCCAAGCAGTTGTTTGGCAAGTCATGTAAATTCTTTAAAAAAGAGATTTCAAGCTGTTCATAGCAACATAACCAGAATTCCAAAAAATGAGAAAAATGCCACCGCAATGAATTATTTTACAAAAGTTTTCAAGAATTTAAATATTAACTCCTTCACTGCCAGATGATGTGCAAAAATGTGTTGACTCCAGTGCCACGGTTTTTGTCATTGTCACTCCAATTCCAGGACCCATAGAATATTGAGTTTTAGGACTACATAAACATTCAATTCAGCGTTAAAAAAAACCTTAGACCCTCTTCTTTCATCAGAAAAAAAAATTCCTAAGTTATACGGTCTGGAGTTATCTGAGCTTGAAATGAGGGCGGTTGTCCAAAATACTAGGCAATACATACATATTGGTTTATATTGCGCTTTAACAACAGCTGAAGCTGGAACAAAGCGCTATCGTGGAAAAGGGGAAATGCGGCCCCCTTGTGGAAAAGAAAAAAACATTGCCAGAGGCCATGGCCAGCGCTTTAGCGGCACCCAAGCATGAAAAAACAAAACCAGAACAAATTCGGGATTTAACAAGATTTAACAAGAAAGCTCTACGTCATATTTTCAATTTGCGATTACATTCGGGAATGGCAGTGAATGAGTTAAAGAGCGCTGTTTTCCTTACTAAAAACCACAAAATCACATATTTGGTGTTTTTTTTTTTTTTTGTGGGGAAGCTGGAATAGATGAACGCCATTTCCGATAAGTCTTTTCTGTTTGCGATTGTTACTGGTGTATCTCAAGACATCAGCCCATGTACATTCCAACTCACAGGTGTGCAAAAAACGTGACATGGGCAGATTCCACGATGTGACCACTTCCACCATCGAGCGAGGAAGCTCGATGTTTAGTGGCTTGGACACCGTCAGATCCCTATGAAGCACAGGCGTCTTTTAATAAAATGCGAGACATGCTGCCTACTGCGACACTTTTTTTTTTTTTTTACAAACCATTTGATGTTGTCTTTCTCCTCTGTGAAGCCAGCTCCGGCCAGAATAGTTGTGGTCTCGCTCAAATAAGCAACAAAATAGTTGCTAAAGTGGAAAGACACTGTGTTCTCATAAGCCAATAACCACCTGGGCAAAAAAAAAGGACATATTGGATGATGGTTTAAAGGACAACCGACATCTCCGGACAAGTTGTGTCCATAATTTGTAAAATGGCTTGAAATGACTTCTACTGAGCGTATTTTACAAAGATTCCACGCAGATAGCTATATTTTACGTTTTAAGACTCGCGCTGAATATTCAGGAAGTCTTGTTTTTGAATTGGTGACGAGTCCTCACCCGACGTCACTGAAGGAACGCCCCTGACTGAAAAAGGACACACTGTAGCAGTCCTTCCATCACCTCAATCCATTTTGCTGTAATGTTCGGTCTGGGGACCTCGCGTTGCACCCAAAAGCCGCCAGAAGAGGGCTTCTAAGCTTCATATAAGTAATTTATCAGCCTATGGAAACGGAGGTGGCCACAGGAGGTCGCCATTTTGTGCCTCTTTCTCTGTGAGAAATATCCCCTCAATGTTGCCTCAAAATGACAGGGAATAACTTCTTTAATCGATTGCAAACATGTATGCTTTCCTCTTCAGAACTATTTGAATCATGTTCATAACTGGATGTGTAACAAGAAAGCATATTCTCCGAATCTGAAGCCATTGTTTTGAGTCACTAGCAATGCAAGACGTCTTGGCATGATGTCACGAAGTGGGGGCGGGACTTTCTGAAAATGCCCAATTCGCAGCTCAATTTTTTTTTGTGCAGATTTTGGACACTAAGTCATTTTTATTGGTGTTTTGCATTTGAATAAAAATATCATACTGCGTGTTTTGGGTATTTTAGATGCTATAAAACGTTTTTCTGATGTCAGTTAAGTAACAAAAAAGTGACGTCGGTTGTCCTTTAAGGCTCACTTAGAATCATGCTTAAAAGGGTATTATCGCCGAGAAAGCACATCAACTTCACTCGGATATCATCAAGAGGCGACTATATCAACGACCATCACAAAGGTAAATAAAATGACTTTATTATAGAGTACAGTTTATTTCTTTAATTACAATACAATAGCACATTTATTATACGTAGTATAAGGTATATGTTGTGTAGTTTTAAGGCTTATTTAGTAAAAATTATGTTTTATGGGGACCTGGAAACAGATTATCCTCATTTTTAAAGGTTTCCTATGGGAAATTAATGTTTGGAACACACACTTTTCGCCTTACACACACTTTTTGAGAACCAATTAAGTTCGTAAGCCAAGGTATAACTGTACTGTGGGTAGGTCAGTGTGTAAATATACAATCCATCAACGTACTTACTTTGCCAGTGAACCTCTGAGCAGAAATAGAGGAAGAGAGAAGGTTATCAGTTTGAAGAAACAGTGTAGCCAATACTAAGCATGCATTGCTGTGAATGTTCATGTTCATCGACAGCTAATTACCTGATTTTCCGTCTCTTCTTGCTGTGAAAAGACACAAGGTAAACAAAGGCACGATGTTATTAAAGGACAACTGAAACCATTTTTTTGTTCACTTCACTGACATCAGAAAAACGTTTTATCGCATCTAAAATACCCAAAACACGCAGGCTGATATTTTTGATCTGATATTTAAATGCAAACCACCAATAAAAATGACTTAAAGTGTCTAAAAACGACTTCAAAATAAAACCGGAAATGGCCATTTTCAGAAGGTCCCGCCTCCTTGTTCGTCACGTAACGCCAAGACGTCTTGCCTTGCTTGAGAATCAAAACAATGGCTTCAGATTCGGAGAAGATGCGTTTTTGTTACTCATCCAGTTATGAATATGATTCAAATACAGTAAAGTCTCGTTATATCGATATTCAAGGGAGTCCGAAAAAATATCGATATAACCGGGACTATCGATATATCCGACCCTGTTTGCATGTAATTTTCTCCGTGCGTGCATAGAAATAGTATCGATATAACCGGGACTATCGATATATCCGATATCGATAAAACGAGACTTTACTGTAGTTCTGAAGAGGAAAGCATACATGTTTGAAATTGATTAAAGGAGTCCTCCCATAACAATTCGAGCCGTCAATGGCATCTGGACTGAAATGTAGCGCCCCATAAAATGCAAAAGATGGCGCCCAAGCTCCGTTAGAAATGGGCTGATTTGTCTACTGGGAATTTATGTCAGCGAATATCAAATAGTAGTCTTGGCGCAACACACAAGGATTCACCATCGCGTTATTTATGTGTTTTCCTTCTAATTTCGCCATCAACATGAAGTTTTCACACCAAACAAAGTACCGTAAAATGCATTGTGTGTCGCTTTCTCGGTCAGGGGCATTCCCTCCGTGACGTCACGTCAGGAATCATCACCAACTTGAAAACAAGACTTCCTGAATATTCAGCGCCAGTCTTAAAACGTAAAATATAGCTACATGTAGTGGAATCTTTGTAAAATACGCTCAGTAGAAGTCATTTGAAGTGATTTTACAAATTATGGACACAACTTGTCCGGAGGCTTCGGTTGTCCTTCAAACTACAAACAAGAGTGGATACCCACATGCGGCCTGTGTATCCCACTCACCTCCTTAGCAGCTTGTTTCCATAGACAGGAATGAAATAGGGGAAGAGGTAAGGTGCCACACAGTTGGAGAGAACCAGGCAGAACTGACTCTTAACCCAACTTAAAGACACTTTGAACAACCAAGACAAGCTCTGAGGATTCACAAAAAAAGATACCAAATCCAACATTTGAAGACATACTAAGCTGATATTGTATCGCTCATACCATCTTCCGTCCGTCTAAAGCGTCTTTGTAGCTATTGAAGCTAATCCACGGTCCGAAGATGACTGTTCCCACGTAGTAAATGTAACCCATGAATTCGATGGGAGAGGGTACGCTGGTCACGACGCCTGTGTCCAGATCGAAGGCCAGGGAGATGGCTTTCATGGCCACCACCATCTGTGAACCTGGGCAAGTGTGACAACACTTGGAACGGAAGTGGAATAATTAACGCAGAAAAGGACGGCTGTGTGGTTTACCTCTCATCTTGTGCCAGTTGGTGGTGTCCATCATGTGCAGTTCTCTGGAAAAAATCAAAGACGACATGGCGTCTGAAACTCCGCATGCCACCGCGATATTACATTTGGTACAATATACACGAAACAAATGTTAATTATCGGCCAGGCCAGTGGTGGGCCATGGATATCATAGCGAGGCCTTCAGTGGTGCTATGCCTGAATCAATCCAGACTGAAAAAAGTGTGCTGTGATTTACTACAAGTCCGCTAGAGGGTACCGTTAGCCAGGAAGTAACTGACCGACCTTTTTAATGATGTCCATTTTTTTTCTTGAAAAGTCCGGCTTGAAAATGGCTTTAAATGTAACTCTCAAACTAAATTAATTTATTCTCTTCCTTCAGTCATTGTGAGTTGACAAAACTGCTATGAAATCAACACAATATACAGTGATACCTCGGTTTACGAACCCCTTGCATTACGAACATTTCGGTTTACAAATGTTAAATTTATTAACATTTTACCTTGGCATACGAACTTTTTTCGTACACAGAGCCGTCTCAATGAGCCCTTTCTTCTAACAACAAAATGCCCGCCTCCTGTCTTCGTCTAAAGCCATGTGATTGGTCAAGAACACAGCAGTGAGGGGAGGTATTCAAATGCAGTGGCGGGCCGTGCATGTCACTCCTAGGCCTTCAGTAGTGCTACATCTGAATCACTCCACAGCTGCGAATGTGGTGAGATTTACTAGATGTCCACTAGAGGATGCTGTTGGCCAGGAAATAACTTGTGACCTGAAGGATCTTAAGAAATACAGTTTTTGCTGTTAAATAGGTTAAAAAAGTGCTTTTAAAAAGTTGTTTTTTAGACTAGAATGATTAACATTTTTTACATTGATTATAATGGAAAGTGTGGTTTCGTTTTTTGAACAAATCGGTTTTCGAACAGGTTTCTGGAACAGATTACGATCCAAATCTGCGAACGAGCCCGTTCTTCGAACAACAAAATGGCAGCCGACTGTTTTTATCCTTCCTATTCCCCGCCCCCAGTCTTCGGTTAAAGCCAGGTGATTGGTCAAGAACGCAGCAGTGAGGGGAGGTGGTTTAAACATTAAAGAGACAGGCAGACGACAGAGAAAGAGTGAGAAAATGGATTTCAACTTTGATAGTTCAAAGGCAGAGTGTAGACTGCAAGGTTAAAATATCCCATCAATCAGGCTCCACAAACAACCCGCACAAGCCATCTGTACACTTGATGCAAAAAGCTATCAACCCAGCTAAACAGAACACAATTGATGAGGAACAAGGTAAAATTATCGCAGAGAAAGCACCTACAAGGGAAAATTCCGCAAGATGGTGAAAGAAGAAGGTTACATTTCTCATTAAGTGTTTAATGCTGATGAAACCGGCCACTCCATTCCATCAAGCCATCAACGACCATCATAAAGATAAATAAAACGACTTTATTACCCAGTACAGTTTATTTCTTTAATTATAATACCGTAGCACATTTATTATATATAAAATACTGTATATTTTGTGTAGCTTTAAGGTTTAGAAAATTAGAAAGTAGAAAATTATGTTTTATGGCACCTGAGAACGGATTATTCTTATTTTAATGGTTTCCTATGGGAAATAATTTTTGGGACACACATTTTTCGCCTTACACACTCTGACTGGGAACCAATTAAGTTCGTAAGCCAAGGTATCACTGTATTTGCTTATGCAGCTCTCTACCGATACAGTGTGCTAGCTCTGGCCAGTATGCGCTTATCACGCACGGCTAGTGATACTATGATTGACTATTGACTAGCCAATCAATGACGTTCTTACCCCAGCATCAGATAGATGAGCACAGTTATAGAGAGAAAAGTGCCTCGCATGGTCGAGTGGCGACACAGGAAAAGGAAAAGGTAGCAGAGGAGGCTCAGAAGGACCACCCAGATCATGTGCAGTTCAAAGAACAAGTACAGGACGTACAATCCTCCTGCCATAGTGGCCAAATGCTTTAAAATGGAAGGGAAGCCTGCCACAAACAAAGGAGAACGAGGTGAAAGTGACGATTGAGTGTACGTCGGGACTGATTGGACACAAAAATACTCACTCCACATCCAGAAGAGGCGACACAGTAGGCAGATGACCAGCAGCTGCCACACCTGCTCCAGGCCCTGGTGGGCTGTCGGTAGCAGGCAGCCATGAGTGAGCTCCTGGAAGAACTTTTGGCGGCTGAACGTGCTCATTGCTGCCAATCTGAAATGGCAAAGTCAGGGGTGCTCAATATGTCGATCGGGATCTACCAGTCGATCTACAAGGTACTATTGGGAGATCGCGTGAAAAAGGTGATGTGACATTGTCATGAACTGACGCTATACAAATAAAGTTGAGTTGGTTGGAATAAAAACGACATGTCAGCCTATCAGCCACAGTTAGATTGCAACGTTAACAAGCTTGTTGTTAGTTACATGCTAATTTTTCGCTCGTTTTTTTCCTCTTAAAGGACAACCGTGTCCATAATTTGTAAAATCACTTCAACTGACTCCTACTGAGCGTATTCTACAAAGATTCCATCGCATATAGCTATATTTTACGTTTTAAGACTAAGCACTGAATATTCAGGAAGTCTTGTTTTTGAGTTGGTGATGAGTCCGTACGTGACGTCACTGAAGGAACGCCCCTGACCGGGAAAGGGACACACAATGCATTTTGGTTATTTTGTTTGGTCTGAAAACTTCGTATTGATCCGTGTTGATGGCAAAATTAGAAGGAAAACATAAATAATGCAATGGTGAATCGTTGTGTGTTGCAACAAGACTACTATTTGATACTAGTTGACACAAATTCCCAGCAGACAAATCAGCCCATTTCCAACGGAGCTTGGCCGCCATCTTGTGCATTTTCTGGGACGCTACATTGGAGTCCTGACGGCTCGAATTGATCCGGAAGGACTTCTTTAATCAAATGCAAACATGTATGCTTTCTTCTTCAGAACTATTTGAATCATATTCATAACTTGGATGAGTAATATTTGATCTTTCAAGCGTCCGATTGAATTTTTCGTCTAATTGTGTTCGGGCTTGACCAACAAACATCTATAACAGCATAAAACTTAAAGACGTTCAAAGAAACAAGTTAGGGGTACCTGGTGATATCTACTTATCAATTCTGTGTTACTGATTCTGACTAAAATCAATGAACGGTATGTCTTTTTTTTTTTTTTTTTTTTACAAATCATACAAGTAGCCCCTAACATTCATATTTTTTATCTCGAATTTTGCATCTTATAAGGACTGTATTCTGTGCACTCCCGTGGCGATATGACGTGTCAACAAAGTCTATATATATTTGGCCGTGAAAGAAAATATGAATCTATCTGGCACGATTCCATGACACAGATGTGACATACCCAAGTGGGTTACTTGAACGCCTCACTGTACAACGACTGCAGGGTACGTTGTGGCTCCGCA
The DNA here is from genome assembly GCF_051943395.1 of Hippocampus bargibanti. Classification (NCBI taxonomy): domain Eukaryota; kingdom Metazoa; phylum Chordata; class Actinopteri; order Syngnathiformes; family Syngnathidae; genus Hippocampus; species Hippocampus bargibanti. The sequence continues at coordinate 2,549,801 of NC_142734.1, read as the reverse complement.
ATGCAGTGGACCGTCGGAACGAGTTGACTCACAGATTCAGAAGCGAGCAAGAAGACACCCGTCACCCACGGCGTACAGTGCCATTTATCGTCAGAACCTGGTGAAGTTCGAGCTAACATTTCTCCAACCTTTGGTTTGGATTTATACTCCATCGTCGACCCCCCCACACGCTAATAGCTGCTCTTGTGTCGCTGTACGCTCGTAGATTTGTGTACCGGAAGGAAGCTTACCCTACGTAGAGCAGCAGCCGCCGAATCCTTCCTGGTTTCCCACCGGTTTACAGTCACTTTACCACACGTGTTTTACTGTCCACTCGGTCCAGAGGATGCTTCGAATTCGATGACGCGCTGCATCAGCACCAAAATCCGTTCAACGCAGCCACGGGAAGACGCGTGCTCCAATCGGTGAGCTAGCCGGCCAATCGGCACAGTGAGTGACAGCGTTGTTGACCAATCATATCTCTCGCATGGGCAAAGTGGATCCTTTCCACCAATAGAATGCAGGGAGCTCAGTCAACGCTAATCTGGTTGAAGCAAATGTGACCAGAAACACCAGAAATTTACCTTTATAAGAGAAACGTGGTTCATAAACATCACCATAACGTTGACTTTTACTAATTGAGTGGGTAAGAAATAGAATCATGTATGGTGCAGTATTGTTCTGCACAGCTGGAAAACATAAAAGATAATGATACACATATCCATTTTCAATAGGTTTTTACCCTATTTTGGAACATGGGAGACCCGAATCTTGTTTACACGTCTGCAAAAATACAGTATTCTAACTCGACCGCCTGACTTGGAGTACGTTATGATCAGGACGTCATCCCGGCGAAACGTGAGCCTCTGGAAGCACATATTGTGAGTAGTTTTACTTTATTTGAATGTTGTTTTGAGTTCGTAGTGCCTGTGCGCTACTTCCGGGTTGACTGACGCTTATGGCTGCCGCTGTTTACCCGCAGAAAAAGGTATACTGTGACTAAAGTGTCCTTGAGAGTTTTGAAAGACGCTTATAAATGAAATGTACTATTAATAATAATAATAATATCATTATCACTTGACAATGGCAGCAAACATGATTTACTTGCAGTGGAAGGAAAATAGCAGTTGGTGGCGCTAAAGTATTATTAAGTAGGTTTGCCCACTGACAATAAACCACAAAGAAAAAGAACGTTGGCATGACATTAAATTGTCACGTCTTGTGCTTGCGTTTTTCATGGGAAGGTTTGTCATTAAACAGTACAATAAAGCAATTTTATTTATGAACAAACAATTAATAAAAACAAATTTTGGTGTTTTGGGAACCTAGAAAGATCGTTTGTGTTTTTAAGGTACGAGCTTGGTGGCAAAATGAATTCCACAAATTCTCAAGGGAGTATTCATTGTACTTGCTACGCCTGAATGTGTAAATGACATATTATTTATGTTATTCTATTATTTATTTTCGAACATCCGCACAGATTTATTTCAATTTCCACCCATGTTAATCTGGAAGTCAATTTATAATAACTTGAACAAAGTGAATTTACAATAACCTCAACTGACATAAGGTTATTCAAAAACATCCTGGAAATGTTTGTAGCACAACTGTAAATTGAATCGACAACTAATTGATAATCGCATTGAAAACTGTATTGACAACTGATTAGTTCTTTGGAGACATTTGCGTCAATTTTTCTGTCCTTAAAATAAATGTGACAGTGGCTTCACAATACTGTACATGTTCGATTCCAGGCGCCGACCTTGCTATGTGGAACAATTTGCATGTTCTCCTCATGCCTGCGTGGGTTTTCTCCGGGTCCTCCGGTTTGCCCCCCACATGCTTGGAAGGATGATTGAACACTTAAAATTGGGAGAGGCTGCATCACACCTGCGACACCACTCACAATCACACCTACATACTACTTACCGCCCATGTTTTTGGAATGTTGAAGATAACTGGAGTACCCAGAGAAAACCCACGCAAGCACAAGAAGAGCATGCAGATTCCGCACAGGAAGATGGGAGCTCGGAATCAAAACCTGCTGCGTTCTTGACCAATCGCGTGGCTTTGACCGAAGCCTGGGGGCGGGGAATAGAGGACAAATCCAGTCGGCTGCCATTTTGTTGTCAGAAGAACGGGCTCGTTTGCGAACGACACATCACTTATTGAGGCAGCGCTGTGTACGAAAATAGTTCGTATGCCAAGGTAAAGTTTGTATACCAAGGTAAAATTTTCATTTTTTAACATTTGTAAACTGAAAAGTTCGTAAGCCAAGGAGTTCGTAAACCGAGGTATCACTGTATACTCGTATATTGTGACGTTTGACCGGAACAGTCCAGTAAATTTTGGTTAAAGAACAATCTTCAGGTCATAAGCAGTTGGTGCCTGCACTTGTGGTTCCTCGTATAGCTCCTCACTTGACACATCGGAAGCGAAATCCAAAACGGTCTCCATCTCAGTCGTTCCTTTACTCAAAATATAGTCGTAGTTTCTTTCAACCTTGAAAAACACTGAGGTGAGGCACTGCGGAGAAAACATCCTCAACGCCGGGGGCAACTTTGGTGGAGTAGCTTTGATCACCTCAGATTTCTCAACCGTTTGTTCCTCGGGAGCGGTGACATCGGAATTGGTGTCTTGGCTAAGGATGGGAAGAGAAGGAGGAGGGGCCATCTCAGCTACAGGTTGCAGTTCCGAGCTAGAGGGGGCCGATTGGGGTTCGCAATCTTGATCAAGTGAGTTTTTTAGCAAGGGGATGAAAGCCCAGGATGTGTGGAAGTCTTCCAGCTGTTCCACAACCTCACCCGGTTCAAGTTCGTAATCCGTCTCGGTGACGGGACAAACGTCGTCGTCGTCATCGCTGGTGTCGACCGGCTGAGCAACCAAGAGTACGCGTCTGTGAAGCTGACAGAAACGCACGCCGCACGTCTGACACTTCCTGACGTCTCTGACGTGAAGCAGTTTGTGGCGCTTTAAGTGGTGGCGGTCGCTGAACGCTCGATCGCAAATATTGCACGGGAAGGCGGGCTCGTCGCGCTGCGTCAAAATGCCATCTTGGATGTTCTCCTGAGCGTCGCGGTAGGAAGGAGACTTCCGTCCTTCATGCTGAATTTTATGTTTCACCAATTGTTCAACAGTGGAGAAGTTTTCATTGCACAACTCACACAGATAAGAGCCCGACGGAGCGACGACGTGCTTGAGGAGCACCTTGGGGTTGTTTTTTCCGAGTTTCAACAAGTGAGGTGGAATTTTCTCCAAAGAATCTGAGGAGGTTTCTTTCATTTCAATGTCACTCGTGGTCTCCGTGCTTGATATGTCTCGGGTCTGTAAAACACAACAAAGGAATTACTGATGACAAAAGATGGAGCTTTTTACAGAGAAGTTTCAAACTTCTTTTGAAAAGTCTCCAATAAAGTGAAATGGTGACTTTGGAGATGTGTTTCATTCGCTCATAAATCAATGAACTCACATCTCCAAATATCTTGGAAATTAGAAGATTTGAATGTAACTTTATGATTTAATTTTCCAGTACAGTGATACCACGGTTTACGAATGCTTTAGCTAACGAACCTTTCACCTTACGAACATTAAATTCGCGAGGATATAATATTGGCATACGAACTAGTGTTTGGGAAACACACGGAGCGCCACAATGGCTGGCGGACTAATTTTGGGCGGAAGAACACCAAACCACACAACCGAATAGCGCCACACTGAGTGCATACGTGTCCCTCAGAGACCGAAAAAAAAGGACACATTGTAGCAGTCCTTCCATCACGTCAATGCATTTTGCTGTACTTGTTTGGTCTGAAAACGTCCCGTTGCACCAAAAAGAGCCAGAAGAGGGCGACCAAGTTCCGTATAAGGAATTTATCAGCCTGTGGAAACGGGATGATTAACTCCTCACAGGAAGTTGGTCGCCATTTTCTGCCTCTTTTTTGGTGATACATTTCCCCCCAATGTTGCCTCAAAATGGCACGGAATAAATTCTTTAATCGATTGCAAACATTTATGCTTTCCTCTTCAGAACTATTTGAATCATATTCATAACTGGATGAGTAACAAGAAAGCATATTGTCTGAATCTGAAGCCATTGTTTTGATTCTCCAGCAATGCTCGACGTCTTAGCGTGACGTGACGAACTGGGGGCGGGACTTTCTGAAAATGCCCAATTCGCAGCTCAATTTTTTTTGTGCAGATTTTTGACACTAAGTCATTTTATTGTTTCTTTTGCATTTGACTAAAAATATCATACTGCATGTTTTGAGTGTTTTAGATGCTATAAAACGTTTTTCTGATGTCAGTTAGGAAACAAAAAAAGTGCTGTCGGTTGTCCTTTAACTTGGACGTTATACCTTTGCACATGCCGTGATCTGGACCTGTTCTGAAGCTTGGCTTTGAGTTATTTCCAACAATGGCTGCTGAACCGCAGTTTCCTCATCTTCGGTCAGTGTTTGCTTGAACTCCTCTTTGCTGTGAGGCCACTGGCATTTTCTGCTTCCTGTAGCAATTCTTAAAAAAATAGTGCAAAAAGGAAATTTGGTTCAGGTGTGCTTTGATGGAATTGATTGAATCATTTTTAAGCGCCTTTCAAAACTCTCAAAGTCACTTTACAGTCACAGCATCCATTTTTCTGTGGGTGAACTATAACCTCTTCAATGACTTTTCTTTTAATCTTTTCAATAATGCCATAAACATCAGCAATTGAGCTTCAGTGGTGGCACAAGTGTGCAGACACCTTCATACTGGTGATGTTCACAATTAACCAGTAAAAATATACTTTTTTGGAAATAAGACCACTACCTGTTTTCGTTCTTTCTTTTTTTTTTAATGAAGACTTTAGCCTTCTACATGACTGTCCACGAATGTACTTGGAAATGCAATTATTTTGCCTGTGTGGAAATGTCTGACAACGATTTAATTAATGTCTTCACTGAATCGAACATGCATGTTTCCAAACTTTATAAATAAAGTGGAAAACATAGAAAATGTCAACTTCACAGTAATTCGAACCCTGAATGTCGAGCTATGAGGCAGACGTGCTGACTAAGCCATGTTGCAAACCCATCACAATATCGACGGTAATTATGAAGATGCATTCGCATCAGTGTTACATCCAGCATTTATTTTATGCTTACACACAACAATAATGTACGTGCACCCATCGTCTTAAACAATAATTAAAATATCTCGTGTACAATTTGTACTTAATGAGATTTTGAATCTACGTAAGAACTGATTTGTTAATGGTGTAACAACAGTTAGCTTGAGTTGAATGAAAGTACAGTTCAGACGTTGGAAATAGAACGTCAACACGGTTACAAGCAGTCGGCCTGTAAATCAAATTAAAAATGTTTGCAAAATTAAGTGTGGGAATTCACTTGCCTTCTGTTTTGGAACTTGGGACGCGGGCTACTCTTCACGTTTGCAAACACGGAAGGCACAAAATCGGGATTATCCTGATCCATAGATGCTTGTCCTGCAAACGCACGCACGTTCTGTAAACATCATTTTTAGGCGATAAACGCGCAAGTCGACCAAAAGAAGAAACAAAAATTGATCGATTACCTGATAGGAAATGAGCGCCACAAATGCGAGCATTTTCATTGAGCTCCTCCGCATTGCCATTCACTTGTTGGAGCGCTTTGAGCCATAAACGCCGCCGGTTGGCCTGAAACGGTCGATATTCCGTGGGTAATCTGAAGAATTTCAGTTTGCCCCCAGCAGAGTGGCTATTTGGACAACCTCGCACGCAACAAGCGTACATTTTAGCTGAAATGCAGTTTAGCTTCAGCTCACGAAGCGTGGAGTGAAAGTGCCTTATCGGCTTCCGTTGTCGGCAGCGCGTTTTGCACAGGAAGTTAGCGTCAGTTAAAGGACAACCGACGTCTCCGGATAAATTGTGTCCATAATTTGTAAAATGGCTTCAAATGACTTCTACTGAGCGTATTTTAATAAGATTCCACCGCATATAGCTATATTTTACGTTTTAAGACTCGCGCTGAATATTCAGGAAGTCTTGTTTTTGAGTTGGTGACGAGTCCGGACGTGACGTCACTAACGGACCGCCCCTGACCGTAAAAAAGACGCATTCTAGCGGTCCTTCCATCACGTCAATGTATTTTGCTGTACTTGTTTGGTCTGGGGACCTCGTGTTGCACTCAAAAGCCGCCAGAAGAGGGCGTCCAAGCTCCATATAAGGAATTTATCAGCCTGTGGAAACGGAGGTGGCCACAGGAGGTCGCCATTTTGTGCCTCTTTTTTTTGGGTGAGAGATTTCCCCCCAATGTTGCCTCAAAATGGCAAAAATAAATTATTTAATCGATTGCAAACATTTATGCTTTCCTCTTCAGAACTACTTGAATCATATTCATAACTGGATGGGTATTTTAGATGCTATACAACGTTTTTCTGATGTCAGTTAGGAAACAAAAAAGTGACGTCGGTTGTCTGGCACTGGAGTGGATACATTTTTGCACATTGTCTGGCAGTGAATGAGTTAATTGTGCTTTTTCTCATCCTACAACTGGATAGTATAAAATAAGAAAGAGAGGGTGATGGATATGAATAATTGGGCTAACAAGATGATAATAGTTCCCCGTATTGCCAGCTGTTGGACTGAACTTTCAAGGGCCATTCAAAATCATGTTGTGTGAAAACATAGAGACACTACGGATAGTAAAAATAGTAAACCCCTTGAAAACATCTATTTTTTTTCAGTCTACTAATCCATACATCCTTGAATGCTAAAATGTCTGAAAAGCAAGCAGTCCTTTGGTCCAGAATCCAAGCACCCCAACATAGACGCAGTGCCGTTACCTGCTGACACGATGCTGTGACATCGGCATCACCAAGTTGTCAGGCTCAACTCCCTTCAAAGACGTTACGACCCCTGCTGCCACTTGCGCTTTAGCTGCCACAAGCAATTACACATTCATTTCAGCCAGACAGGCTCCCATCCCCCCCTCACATCTTCTTTCTCCTTTCTCTCCTTGTTGTGTCCCCTGCAATATCTGCCCTTCTAATATCACACACACACACATACACACGCACATGCGCACACACACATACCTTTCAAAATGTCCTCACTACGTATGTATAAAATCATAGTGGTCCTCACAAAAATAGGCATACAAATTTTCTCTCTCACACACACACACACACGCACATTCTTATCAAAATGTCCTCACTACATATGGTGTAAAATTCACACAAAAATAGCCATACAAACTGACACGCATGCGCACACACACACGCACGCACCCACCCACCAACCAACCCCCCCTCCACACACACACACACACAAACACACACACACACACACACACACACACACACACACACACACACACACACACACACACACACACACACACACACACACACACACACACACACACACACACACACACACACACACACGTTCTTCTCGAAATGTCCTCACTACCTATGGTATAAAATCACAATGGTCCTCACAAAATATCCATACAAACTCACACACACACACACAGATACACACACGTACACATATGCACGCGCACACACATTCCTGTCAAAATGTCCTCATCACATTTGGTATAAAATCATAGTGGTCCTCACAAAAATTGCCATACAAACTCACACGCACACACAGATACACACACACACATGCACACACACATATTCCTGTCAAAATGTCCTCACTACATTTGGTATAAAATCATAGTGGTCCTCACAAAATAGCCATACAGACGCACACGCAGGCACACACACGCGCACACACACACACACACACACACACACACACACACACACACACACACACACACACGCACACACACACGCACACGCACACACACACACGCATTCTTGTAAAAATGTCCTCACTACGCATGGTATAAAATCACAATGGTCCTCACAAAAATAGCGATACAAACCCTCATATACACACACACACACACATTCTTGTCAAAATGTCCTCAATATGCATGGCATAAAATCACAATGGTCCTCACAAAAATAGCAATACAAACCCTCATATACACACACACATTCTTGTCAAAATGTCCTCACTACGCATGGTATAAAATCACAATGGTCCTCACAAAAATAGCAATACAAACTCTCATATACGCACACACACACACACACACACACACACACACACACACACACACACACACACACACACACACACACACACACACACACACACACACACACACACACACACACACACACACACACACACACACACACCCACACACACACGAATCCTTTACCCCCACATGTTTAGCCTCCGTTCACTTTGTAGCACATCCACACGGGGTTAAAAAAAATACTCAAAGGAGAAACAAAAGCGAGAACAGAGAGGCCAAAGGTGCGAAGACAAAAGACGAGCTGAAGGGGGATACAACGTGTGAAATGTAAGGAAAGTGAGGCGTGGGCTGAGTGGAACCGAGCTAATGATGTATTGATTTGTTTGAGCCCGGGGGCAAAAAAAGTAGGCGGGTGTGGGAGGAGAAGAATTGCAGCTTGCAGATTTTCAAAAATACCTGACAGGGATCCATTGGCATTGTTTTCCAGAAGCATTTCAGGAACACCTGGGTGGCACAAAAACACCATTTTTGTAACAATTAACAACGCCTGCGCAAGCTAATAATCCGCACAAGGAATACCCTGCAAAAAAAGTTGACATGTATAACAAAAAAATAATTACACGGTATGTTTTCATAACAGTTTGAATATTAACTTAAAGCACAAGCCACGTCTGTGTGTCCATAATTTGTAAAATGGCTTCAAATGACTTCTACTGAGCATATTTTACAAAGATTCCACGGCCTATAGCTATATTTTACGTTTTAAGACTGGCGCTGAATATTTCGAAAGTCTTGTTTTTGAGTTGGTGACGAGTCCATACGTGACGTCACTAAAGGAATGCCCCTGACCGAAAAAAAAAAAAAAAGAATTGTAGCGGTCCTTCCATCACTTCAATGCATTTTGCTGTGCTTGTTTTGTCCAGAAGAGCCAGAAGGGGGCGACCAAGCTCCATAACTCATCCGCGACATTCCACTGCTCACCTCCACTGAAACCGCAATCAAAGTCATACAAAAAAAAAAAAAAAAAATCACATGATTTCCACTGTAGTCAATGATGTACTCGCAGCGGTTAATAAATAATGAGAAGGATGTTAAGATTCTGCCAGTATTTGCACCATCTAACTTTTTGAAAGCAAAGGAAGCTTCACAAGGAAGAAAGTGACTGCTTTCACCTTTTATTCCTTCAAACAACTACAGTGATACCTCGGCTTACGAACTCTTTAGCTCACGAACATTTCGCCTTATTCAATTCGGGAGAATATAATCTTGGCGTACGAACTAAAATTTGGCGGATGAACACCAAACCACACGATCGAACAGCGCCACGGTGGCGGGCGAACTAGTTTTCATCACCTCTTTCCTTTGAGTGCAGACTTGGTTTGTTATCGAGTGGAGTACTTTTTCTATTATGGGACTGAAAAAGACCCCACCACAGGCTAGTATTAAACCGAAGAGTACACAGAAGAAAATTACGGTCGAGCAGAAGATAATCGAAAAACACAAACGAGGTGTGCGTTTGTGTGACTTAGCATCCCAGTAGCAGTATGCTAAGTCAACCATTGCTACGTGTGGCTAAGGGTGTTTCTGTGTTAAAGGACTTTTTTAATCGATTGCAAACATTTATGCTTTCCTCTTCAGAACTATTTCAATCATATTCATAACTGGATGAGTCACAAAAAAACATCTTCTCCGAATCGGAAGCCATTGTTTTGATTCTAGAGCAAGGCAAGACGTCCTGGCGTGACGTCACAAACAAGGGGGCGGGACCTTCTGAAACTCGCCATCTCCGAGGTTATTTTGAAGTACAGTGAGACCTCAACTTACAAACTTTTTGTCTTACAAACGTCAAATTTATGAAAATTAAACCTTATAATAAGCACTATTTTCATAATACACACCCACCACGGCTGGCGGAGTGATCTTCGGCGGAAGCACACAACCGAACAGCACCAGAGGTTAAGTTACCAACAGTCCTTATGGAAGGTGACTCTCCTTCCATAAGCCATCAACAACCATCAAAAAGGTAAATAAAACTTTATTTTACAGCACAGTTTATTTCTTTAATTAGTCCTCATGTAATGTGCCTCTCTTTCCAAACAGCAATTCCCTTTGACCTTCGACTTCCAACGCCATTCCATCAAGCCATAAATGACCATCACAAATGTAAATAAAGTGACTTTATGATACAATGCAGTGTATTTCTTTCATTACAATACAATAACACATTTATTATACATAGAATAAGGTATGTTGTGTGTAGTTTTAAGGCTTATTTAGTTGAAAAGTATATTTTATGGAAACCGGGAACGGATTATTCCCATTTTAATGGTTTCCTATGGGAATTTTTTTTTGAGATACACACTTTTCACCTTACACACTCTGTCTGGGAACCAATTAAGTTCGTAAATTGAGGTCTCACTGTAGTTTTGGGACACTTTAACTGATTTTTATTGGTGTTTTGCATTTGACTAAAAATATCAGCCTGCGTTTAGATGCTATCAAACGTTTTTCAGATGTCAGTTAGGAAAAAAAAAATGGTGTCGGTTGTCCTTTAAATGCAAAAACACACATCTGGAAGCAGCGCAACGTAATAAAAGGAAGCTGAAAGACAATTTGGAATTATTTAATAAGAATGGACAAAAAAATAATTAAGATCAGTCCGTGATTCAGATATTTTTAGGCCAGCAGAGAAGGCTTTGCAGGCTTTGACCATAGATGTACAGGTGAAATGAATTCACTCACACATATCAGGCGATAATCTAAAATTGGCCAGAGTCTCGAAAATAGATTTATGCGCCTTTTTGAATTCCCCTAACACTTTCCTCCTGGCAAAATCTAAACAAGTCATTGTGATTACAGCGGGGAAAAGAAAGATTTTTTTTTCTTCCTATCCCATCTTTGCTTACTCTCCCGCATCATCATTTGCATTCTATCACTTTGTGCTCCCTGTTTTCTATTCATCATCTCACGCCTGTTATTAAAACCCCGCCCCCACCCACCACCCTCTTTCTCCTTTGAGGCAGTGCGCACCCTCACCTAATTGCACAACCAGTGCTGTGTTCCACATCGACTCCGGGCATCGACAAGAGAGACCTCGTCCCTTTTTTACGCCAAGGTGAATTGCCCGCATGCTATAATTAAACCCGATGAACTCTCAGCCTATTGTGCCCGAACCTCCATGTTCCAGTAACTTTCACTGGGGGGGCGGGGCTTCACACGCAGGCTCCTCAATACAGCGATAACTTGGCTTACGAACTCAATTTGTTCCTAGACAGAGTGTGTAAACCACAGGTGTCAAAGTCAAGGCCCGCGGGCCAAATCCGGCCCGCCACATCATTTTTTTCGGCCCGCGAAAGCAAATCAAACTTGTTAAATTCCATGATGATAGCTAAATTCTTCACCAAAATGTCATATTTTTGGATGTCAACCACAATAAAAGTCATTATTCTTGACTTCAGATTTGAAAACGAGTTATTCATTAATTTGCTGTGTGCTCTATATGTAATATTTGAAGGGGATTTAAACATTCTAATGGGTTCCCCAAATTCATAACGGACCTCGAGAGGAAACCATAACTACAATGTGGCCCGCGGCAAAAAATGACTTTGACACCTCTGGTGTAAGGCGAAAAGTGTGTATCCCAAAAATTAATTCCCCATAGGAAACCATTAAAATGAGAATAATCCGTTCCAAGGTTCCCATAAAACATAATTTTCAACTAAATAAGCCTTAAAACTACACAAAATATACCTTATTTTATGTATAATCAATGTGCTATGGTATTATAATTAAAGAAATAAACTGTACTATATAGTAAAGCCGGTTTCCTCAGCATTAAATACTTGATGAGGAACGTAGCCTTCCTCTTTCACCATCTTGAGGAATGATCCCTTGTAGGTGCTTTCTCTGCGATAATTTTATCTAGTTCCTCATCAATTGTGTTCTGTTTAGCTGGGTTGATCGCTGTTTGCATCAAGTGTACAGATGGCTTGTGCGGGTTGTTTGTGGAGCCTGATTGATGGGATGTTTTAACCTTGCAGTCTACACTGCCTTTGAACTATCAATAAAGTTGAAACGAGTCCAAATTTCACTGTTTTCTATCCATTTTCTCACTCTCTGTCGTCTGCCGATCTATCTTTATTAGATGTGTGTTTCTGTAACCACCTCACTGCTACATTCTTGACCAATCACATGCTGCTTTAACCGAAGACTGGAGGCGGGGAATAGAGGACAATAAAAAGTCAGCAGCCATTTTCTTTTTGGAGAACGGCTTCACTCTCTCTCTGTCTGTAAACCCCACCCCACCCCGACTACTGCATCTTGACCAATCACGTGGCTTTAACCGAAGACTAGGGGCGGGGAGTAGAGGACAAAAACAGTTGGCTGCCATTTTCTTATTAGAACGGGCTAGTTCGTGAACGATACATCACTCATTGTGGCAGTTCCGTGTGTATCCCGAAAAATAGTTTGTATGCCAAGGTAAAATTCTCATAAATTTATCGTTCGTAAACCGAAACGTTCGTAAGCCAAGGCGTTTGTAAACCGAGGTATCACTCTACTTGCCTGCAAGCATAGAAAAAAAGACAAGGAGGCGGGAGCGGACAGCAAATGAGATGTGGGCAAAATTATGAGGGGAGGGGATGGGCGCTGGAGCGCTTGGGGGTGGGTGGTGGCGAGCAAAAAGAGCCCAGCCCTGGAAACGGAGAGAAAAGGGGTGGAGGGGGATGAATGTGTAGTAGCTTCAGTCGCACCTCAGTGCTTCGTACTTATGGGCAGGATCTCATCAGAGGGGGGGGGGACAAGCGCCTATTGTGTTGCCCCCGCTGCAGTGGGGTGGTGGTGGGGCGGGCTGCATTTCGCATCACGCCCGAGGGGAGAAGCACCTTTCAATTACACGAGCGGGATTTCATGTGTGAGTCTGCTGATCCAGATTCATCACTGGCATACCAGGATGCCGGGTGTACTGTTTTTTTCTGCTCTCACACCTTGGACTGAGTAGAGGAAAGGAGGACTAAAATGGATTTAAATTTTGCTGCTGGAATGTTTTTTTCTATGGTCTTATTTTTTACTTTGGACTTCAATTGTCTGTCATTGTAATTGCTGACTAGTTGAATCGCAGAGAGACGGCCATTCTGATACTGTTGCTTTGACTTAAGTTATCACTCTCTGAGGTTGGACTATTTGCATCCCTGCCTCCAAATGTGTTCGGGTGTCAGGGTTTTGAGGATTACAGCACTTCCGGAGTAGATACAGGTGTTGCCAATGCTTGATAGAGGATTAGCTGCTTTAATAGCGTGTCGCCAGCTGTCTGCAGAGCCGCCGACGCCTCGCACGTGGACGGGTTGACACTTGGCGCAGCAGGATTAAAGATAAAAAAAAGCAAAAGGCAACGTAATTGGACTCTTGGGGGGGGCGAAGGGTGCAAGTTAGATTGTGATCAGCCTTTTATACAGGTTAGGATGTAAGGTCGAGTGTTTGTGAGTGGACGTGTCCAGTCATTCGGTAGCGCCAAATCCAATCAGTCCCTGAGATATTGACCCGCGAGATCGTCTATTGTCTCATCGCTCATCTCAAGGGGTCATTGATGTCATTGTAAATTGCCATCTAGGTTCACCCTCAAGCGCTGGTTGGTCCCAAGGAGTTTTCATCACATCTGACAACAGATCAGATCAGTGTGGTGATTTTCTCTTGTAGTCCGTTGCAATGTTATGTCAAAAATAGGTTGAGTGCGTTCGTTTAGTCCTGGAGAACCATCCTGTGATTGAATTCGATGTGTGTTAGTGTCAGAGATGTTCAATCGGACACTGTGGACAAAGGTTCGGACCCAAAAAGATAGTCTTTACTGCTGGCAGGAGACGTAGCAATTCATGACAGACGTCTGAATTCTGCAGCCCTCTGCCGAGCTATTCATGTCTAATCTCTATCAGTTAGTGAAGATTGTAGCCAGGAAAATAGGACGTGGTGGTCAGTCTCACATGAATTCTTCAATTGATGACTTAACTTCCTGAATTGGGGCGAGAAACAAAGTGGAAGGGGGAAACAAAGCACATGTTAACTCATCAGCTAAGCAAGCACACTCTGAACAAGAACTCTTAGCATACCAGGGAATCAGAATCAGAAAGCCTTTAATAGTCCCACAATGGAGATATTTGCAAGCGATGCAAAACAGAACTGATGCGGCTTGCTCGATTGCAAGTCAAGTTTCGTTCTTCAAGTGACTGTACAGCTTTTTCCAACTACAAAAAGAGCACACTGTAAGCGGACTGACGGATTTGTTTCGTCAAGACAACCGATCGGAATCGATATCTGTGAAATAAGGTCAAGCTATGAAAAAAAAACTCAGGATTCCACACACGGTCGATTTGAACGAGTGGTGTTGTTTTTTTTTTTACTCCAGAACAAAATGTTCTCCACTTAAGAGTGCGGCGCAAATATTAGCCCTGAAAACTGCCTCCCTGACGAGGTTGTCAGACTGTGTGGAAGAAGAAGAGGAGTGTTCCATAGCACAACCCAGCAAAGGAGGGTGGGGTCCTCCCTGTGCCACAGACAAAAGCCTCGACAGGTCGCTCCTGTGTCAGACGCCACGATGGGGTGCAACATGTGCGTGGTCCAGAAACCCGAAGAACAATACAGGGTCATGTTCCAGGTGAGGTCTCGTTCTTGCATTCCCTCCCAATGTCTTGTGTACAAAAATAGGTGTCAATAGGTGGTTTGAATGGCCTTCTGTGAGTTTTCATCATCCATGTGAAGTTCTATCTTAGAAATTCACATTAGGTTTTTCCCAATCTGTGTTGATCAAGGCGACATTGCGAGTTGACAGTATTTTATTGTGAAAAATCTCACGTCACAACCTCAAACAAATACAGCGTTACATCGGCTTACGGACGCCTTGGCTAACGAACTTTTCGGCTTACGGATGTTAAATTCACAAGAATTTAATCGTAGCATTCAAACTATTTTTCGGGATACACACGGAGCACAAGAATGAATGATGTGTCATTCGTGAAGGAGCCCAATCTCCAAACAAAGAAATGGCAGCGGACTTTTTTTTGTCCTCTATTCCCCGCCCCCAGTCTTCGGTTAAAGCCGCACGTGATTGGTCAAGAACGCAGCAGTGAGGGAGGTTACAGAAACACACATCTAATAAAGATAGATAGGCAGACAACGCAGAGTGAGAAAATGGATAGAAACCAAGTCAAATTTGGACTCATTTCAACTTTGATAGTTCAAAGGCAGATTGTAGACTGCAAGGTTAAAATATCCCATCAATCAGGCACCACAAATAACCCGCACGTGTGTGTGTGTATGAGTGACTCATATGACTCATACACACACATAAAGATGAGGAACTAGGTAAAATTATCGCAAAGTACGGCAACTTCACTCGGATATTGTCAAGAGGCAACCTGGAAGTTTGTCATCCATTGATGATTTTAAGGCTAACCACGGATGGTTCGAGAACTTTAAGTGTCGTACAGGGATTCATAGTGTAATTCGTCATGGTAAGGCAGCCAGTTCTGACGATAAAGCTGCCAAGGTTTACAAGGAATCATTCCTCAAGATGGTGAAAGAAGAAGGCCACGTTCCTCATCAAGTGTTTAATGCTGATGAAACCGGTCACTCCATTCCATCAAGCAATGACCATCACAAAGGTAAATAAAACCCCTTTATTATACAGTACAGTTTATTTCTTTAATTACAATACTATAGCACATTTATTATACATAAAATAAGGTATATTTTGTTTAGTTTTAAGGCTTAGAAAATTAAGAAGTAGAACATTCTTTTTATGGGGACCTGGGAACGGATTATTCTCATTTTAATGGTTTGCTATGGGAAATTAATTTTTGGGATACACAATTTTCGCCTTACACACTCTGTCTGGGAACCAATTAAGTTCGTAAGCCAAGGTACGACTGTAACCTCTATTCATATCGGTGTCCGTAAACGCATTTTTTTTTTATTGCTCTTATCCAGCTTGATTCTCTGCAGACGTGGGAGGGTGGGGAAGGGAAGGGGGTTTGATAAATCAACCTTCTGTGACGCTTTGATTTCACCCGCAATGGTTTGGTCTCCTCCCCACGCTTGGAGGGTGTGATTCTCGGAGAATCAATTCAAGTGGGAACAGTTGAAGCAGTGGTACACCACCATCTGTACCATCTGAGCCATTCAGCAGCCACGCTAATACACATTTTGTCTTTTCTGGCAGTTTTCTCGGTGTTTGAATTATATATATATATATATATATATATATATATACACCCTCCGCACCCTGCCCACCACCTTTTCCCAATTACTTCCCTCAGGCAAATCCAGCAGACATCCATACTTATTTGTCATGTCTTCTTTACGATGATACTAGTGCAGCCTGTTCTACCGGAGACAAATTCCTTGTGTGTTCTACATACTTGGCCAATGGCCAATAAAAACGATTCTGATT
Organism: Hippocampus bargibanti; assembly: GCF_051943395.1. Lineage (NCBI taxonomy): Eukaryota > Metazoa > Chordata > Actinopteri > Syngnathiformes > Syngnathidae > Hippocampus > Hippocampus bargibanti. Next base: position 2,533,304 of record NC_142734.1, on the reverse strand, counting down.
CTGATATGCAAATCTCTGAATTCACTTCACCAGGAAATTAACACTAAACACACCCTGAAAAGACACTAAAATAAAACATGATTGTTAACTTTTTTTGTTCGACTAAAATGGTGGAAGAGTGCAATGTAGCACACACACACACACGTGCACACACTGGACTTTTTTTTAAATGACATTGGTTGCCATGGAAGCAGCTTCCCTTGAAACCAATTTGGTTCCAGGGGAAGCTGCCAGGTTTACTGTTGGCGTTAGTCCTCACTTTCTCCCGATTTATATGCACACGATTCAACAGCAACATTTCCGATCTGGATTGTTGCAGCACATGATCAATTGGTGGCTTCGTACTAACCGGCAATGTCGTGTTAGTCGACGGCGAGGCTGGATGGATGATGTTTGGGTTTTATTCATTTGCCAAGAGGTGGATCTGTTTTAACCACCTGTTTGTGCAACCTGTTGTATCTTAACGGGGATTTTATCATAATAATAGTAGTAGTTGTTGTAATATGTAATAAATTATATAATAATTATATCATAATAATAATATCAATATTTGTTTATTATTATTAATATTAATTTCGTATGTTATTTTATTTTTGCACATCTCTGACAGTGAATGAGTTCAAAGCAAATGCTTTGGCCACAAAACGCCCTTAATCAGGCTTGAGTTTTGGAAGGTGCTTATAAATGAAATGCATGATTATTATTATTATTATTATTATTGTTATTCGATGAGAAGGTTTCTTCAGCCGTCATCTGTACAAAAGTACAAAAGTGATTCCTTCTCATCGATGGACCACTCCTGTACGACTGAGAGCTTACACAGACGTATTATTGTTATTATTATTATTACTATTATTATTATTATTATTATTACTATTATTATTATTATTACTATTATTATTGATTTTCATTGGCTCCGGGCAGACAAGCGTTCTTATGCAGCTTGAAGTTGTCTTTAAAGCAAGCCGAGCACCCTCATTATTATTACTAAATATTAATAATAATAATTAATATTTTTATTATTAATATTTAATTTAGTTATTATGATTAATATTTATTTAGTATGTTATTTTATTTCTGAACATTTCTGACAGTGAATGAGTTCAAAGCAAATGCTTTGGCCACAAAATGCCCTTAATCAGTCTTGAGTTTTGGAAGGTGCTTATAAAGGAAATGCATTATTATTATTATTATTATTGTTATTACTATTATTATTGATTTTCATTGGCTCTGGGCAGACAAGCGTTCTTACGCAGCTTGAAGTTGTCTTTAAAGCAAGCCGAGCACCCTCATTATTATTACTAAATATTAATAATAATAATAATTAATATTTTTTATTATTAATATTTAATTTAGTTATTATGATTAATATTTATTTCGTATGTTATTTTATTTTTGCACATCTCTTATATTGAATGAGTTCAAAGCAAATGCTTTGGCCACAAAATGCCCTTAATCAGTCTTGAGTTTTGGAAGGTGCTTATAAATGAAATGCATGATTATTATTAGTATTGTTATTACTATTATTGATTTTCATTGGCTCTGGGCAGACAAGCGTTCTTACGCAGCTTGAAGTTGTCTTTAAAGCAAGCGGAGCACCCTCATTATTATTATTAAATATTAATAATAATTAATATTTTTATTAGTATTAATTTAATTTTGTTATTATTAATATTTATTTAGTATGTTATTTTATTTTTGCACAACTCTTATATTGAATGAGTTCAAAGCAAATGCTTTGGCCACAAAATGCCCTTAATCAGTCTTGAGTTTTGGAAGGTGCTTATAAATGAAATGAATGATTATTATTATTACTATTATTATTATTGATTTTCATTGGCTCTGGGCAGACAAGCGTTCTTACGCAGCTTGAAGTTGTCTTTAAAGCAAGCGGAGCACCCTCATTATTATTATTATTAAATATTAATAATACAGTAAAGTCTCGTTATATCGATATCGGATATATCGATAGTCCCGGTTATATCGATACTATTTCTATGCACGCACTGAGAAAATTACATGCAAACAGGGTCGGATATATCGATAGTCCCGGTTATATCGATATTTTTTCGGACTCCCTTGAATATCGATATAACGAGACTTTACTGTAATTAATATTTTTATTATTATTAATATTTAATTTTGTTATTATTAATATTTATTTCGTATGTTATTTTATTTTTGCACATCTCTTATATTGAATGAGTTCAAAGCAAATGCTTTGGCCACAAAACGCCCTTAATCAGCCTTGAGTTTTGGAAGGCGCTTATAAATGAAATGCATGATTATTATTATTATTGTTATTACTATTATTATTATTGATTTTCATTGGCTCTGGGCAGACAAGCGTTCTTACGCAGCTTGAAGTTGTCTTTAAAAGCAAGCGGAGCACCCTCATTATTATTATTATTAAATATTAATAATACAGTAAAGTCTCGTTATATCGATATCGGATATATCGATAGTCCCGGTTATATCGATACTATTTCTATGCACGCACTGAGAAAATTACATGCAAACAGGGTCGGATATATCGATAGTCCCGGTTATATCGATATTTTTTCGGACTCCCTTGAATATCGATATAACGAGACTTTACTGTAATTAATATTTTTATTATTATTAATATTTAATTTTGTTATTATTAATATTTATTTCGTATGTTATTTTATTTTTGCACATCTCTTATATTGAATGAGTTAAAAGCAAATGCTTTGGCCACAAAACGCCCTTAATCAGCCTTGAGTTTTGGAAGGCGCTTATAAAGGAAATGCATTATTATTATTATTATTATTGTTATTACTATTATTATTGATTTTCATTGGCTCCGGGCAGACAAGCGTTCTTACGCAGCTTGAAGTTGTCTTTAAAGCAAGCCGAGCACCCTCATTGATAATAAATGAGAAGAGCAAATGGTACCCGCTCTCCTTCATCTTCTTCTCACTGCTTGCTATACCTGTTTGATAATGAACATGGACATGTTTCCTGCCGGTCTTTCACCGATGCTTCCTATTATTACAAGCGTGCATTAAGAACACATGAATGCAACGCGGTCACACTTCTCGCCAGCACCTGCAAGACAGTAAACAGCTTACTTATGATCAAGTCCGAAAGCTCATTAAGAGGCATAGTGTGATTTATAATGTGACATCAACAATCCCAAATAGAAGGTGAGCAGCGCTGGCTGCTATCTCCGGGGAGGGGCAGCACAGATAGAAGTGCTGAGGCAGCATGTGGAAAGAAGCTGAGAGTGTGAAAGGTAGTGAATCAGAGGATTCTAAAAGAAAGGAGAACAAGACGCTCAAGATTGTTGCCCGCCGGTGACAAATTCTTTGCTGCTGTACCCAAGTAACGTGATACCATGGCTTACGAACTTCATTGGTTCCCAGACAGAGTGTGTAAGGCGGAAAGTGTGTATCCCAAAATATAATTTCCCATAGCAAACCATTAAAATGAGAATAATCCGTTCCCACGTCCCCATAAAACGTAATTTTCTAATTTTCTAAGCCTTAAAACTACACAAAATATACCTTATTTTATGCATAATAAATGTGCTATGGTATTATAATTAAATAAATAATCTGTACAGTATAATAAAGTCATTTTATTTACCTTTGTGATGGTCGTTAATCAATCGCTTGATGGAATGGATAGCTTTTTGCATAAAGTGTCTCAAGGAGGTCTGGGTTGTAAATGTTGAAGTATTGATACAGCAACAGATGCAAGCAGACACACCAGAAACTTCATTAATAGCTGGTTCCCTTGCTCGTCTTTTAATTTCAAATTGAACTGATGGTTAGTGCGGGTTATTTGTGGAGCCCGATTGATGGGATATTTTAACCTTGCAGTCTACACTGCCTTTGCGCTATCAAAGTTGAAACGAGTCCAAATGTCACTGTTTTGAACTGGTTGCTAGCCAATCGCAGGGCACATAGAAACAAACAACCATTTGTGGTAACACTCACGCCTTGGGATACTTTGGAGTGTTCAATCAACATGTTTTGGGAATCTGGGAGGAAACCAGAGTCCCCCGAGAAAACCCACAGGGAGGCTGGGAAGGGGATTGAGCCCTAAAATGGCAACGCTACCCCACTATTTGAGAAGGACTAACTTAAGTAGAAGGGCAGCCCGGTAGTCGAGTGATTAGCACGCTGACTTCACAGTCGAGTGGTACCGCATACAATCCCAACTCTGGCAACCCTAGTGAGGATAAAACAATGTGGCCAGTGATGAAAATGATATTGGCGCCTGTGCTCAAACTGATCCAAGCGAGTCTCTTCCTTGCAGTTGAATAGGAAGGAGTTGTCCCGCCTATCTGGCGATCCCACAGTGGACATGAGGGACCCCGTGCTTTCCAATATATTACGGGGGCGCCGGTCCCGCAGACGAGCAGGCTCCACGGGGCCCCCCGCTAGCGTCGCGCCGCTGACCATGGGGATGGCCGACTGCGTGGACAGCTGCACACAAACGGACATCAGCTTCCAACATATGTTGACCGCGGGCAAGGGCAGGCAGTCTCCGCCCAACCCTCCACCTTCGCCACCTCCGCCGACACTCCTGGAGCCTTATCTGCTCAATGAGCTGTTAGTCACATCACAGTTTGTGTGTCCTCACAGTCGGACAGACCTTTCACTAGCCACCCTTTTCAGTTTTCTAGGGCCCGTGTACTATGACCCCTCCGACTACTTTGACGTCTCTCAGCATGATGTCGATAGACAGGATCAGCTGGAATACGAGGTGAGTGATGGATAGGAATAAAGCACTGGTCAGACATCTGGCAATTATTTTTTGTTTCCTGATAAAAATGTCTAGCCCTTACCTCAACCCTAGCCCTAAACCTAACCCAACCCCAAACCTGAACCCTAACCCCCGCTAACCCTAACTTCTAACCCCTAACCCAAACCCTAACTTCTAACCCCCAACCCAAACAGCATAACCCCAAACCCTAACCTCTAACCCTAACTCCCAACCCTAAATCCTCAACCCTAGACCCTAACCCCCAACCCTAAGCCCTGACCCTAACCCTAAGCATTTGCGCCCTCCTTGACAACTGGACAATGTTTATTTCTGCTTTTGCAGCTTCAAAAAGACATGTACGCGATATCACTCATGATGTCCTCACAATTAGTAGAGTGAGTGCGACGGAATTTTCACATTTCGTTGTCCAACTGTCTCGCATTACCAGGAAGTGGAGCTGTACAAATCCCGTCACCAGGATAAACTCGGACTGACCGTGTGTTACAGAACCGACGATGAGGAGGATCTCGGGATCTACGTTGGCGAGGTCACGATATTGACGTGCCGTCTTTTTATGTCTTGATTTACTGCATCTTACTCCATAAATTGTCTTCTCAACAAGCTTGTTACTTCCTCCAGGTGAACCCATATAGCATTGCTGCAATGGATGGCCGCATCCGAAAGGGTGACCGAATATTGCAGGTAGATTAATTAACACATATGGTGTGTTTTTTGGCAACATAGACATACTGTAAATTCAAGTGGAAATTGGATTGGATTAGCCTTTATTCGTCTCGCAGTGGAGACATTTTGTGAGCAGCAACATTTCCGCTGAACAAAGCGGGGCAGTGAAAATAATGCCCATTACAGGCGCAAAAAAAGCACAATCGCCCCAGAGCTGTCCAGCGATGACAGTACCGACATTCCTCCTAATCAAAAACGGTGCTGGCATATCCGTGCAGGAAATAATACATCATACATTTTACATACATTTGTTTGATTTTAGATCAACGGAGTGGACATCCATGACAGAGAGGAGGCAGTTTCTCTTCTGACCAGAGAAGACAGCACAAATTTCACCTTGCTCCTTGCACGTCCCGACGTAGAGGTGAGGGAGGATATTTGGATAGTTGATCGACGGTGCGCGCGGGAGTTTCTTTAGCGCACACGGTCACTATCTCTCTCTGTCACAATATCTCACTGCCTCTCACTGTCTCTGTGTCTTTGTCTCTCTCTATAGATATATATGTCTGTCTTTCTCTCTCGCTGTCGCTATCTCTCACTCTGTCTGTCTCTCTCTCACTCACTCACTCACCAATGTCACAGCACAAGCCCCTTTAAAGCTACTCTTTTGTTTTGTGACCAAATAATTCATTGCCAGACAAAATTGAATTTTTTTTTTTTAAATCCTGCCATCTGCTTGTTAAAAAATGTAGACTCCCACGCTCCATGGGAGATGACGGCATCTATATGCAGGCCACATATTGCGCAGAGTGCTGGAGGGCAGCCATAATGAGCCTGCAGAACAGACACAGGCGCAATCTCTTCTTTTTGGAGAGAGACGGCTACCTCGAATACCTGAGAAAAGCTAAGCCAAGATCATTCCTCATTTGGATTCCGAGGAGGCAAAGGTCTCATCTCTGGGTAACGCCCCGGCAAAGATGAAAGTTTTATCTGCAGGAACGCAAAGATACGGTCTGATGCGAAGAGAACAAAGACCAACGGATCGATAGCTTGCCTCGTCTGCATGCTGTTCACGTGTTAACCAATTAGGCGAAAGATCAACTGAGCTCTCCAGAGGGAAACTTCACTCGCTTATGAGGATTTGCATGATTTGCATTCCGGCGACCTCGGACGAGAAGAAGCATGTGGAGACAGAAACAAAACATACCTTTTTTTACATAATAAGACAAATCTCACACCACAATGAATGCAACAGAACGTTGATTTGTGATGTCAGAGTGATAAAGATTAGACAGAATAAGAAGTTATCATATTTAAAAGTTTCATGCTATTATATGCTTAGTCAACATGTGTGACTCAAATACACAATTGAAGCACAGACAACCTGTGGTCAATAAGGCCAACAGACAATGCAAGTTAAACTGTCAGCTTCATCTAGGAGATCTGTCCTGGCACAGAATTTAGGACTTGGGAAACTCCTTTATCACCGAAGCACTTTACGACTTGAAACTCCTTCACAGGAAGCGCTCAAAATTAAGTTGTGCTGGTAACTCTGGGAATATATATGTCCCTCGTGGACAGCGGTGGGAGTGCCAGACCTCTGCTCTGATATGTCCCTGCTCATAGGTTGTGGGCCACTCCTTGAAGCCGATTACCCCTATTGTTCTATTCCTGTCTGGTTTCACCTCATGAGCCACTCTGATTTATCTTGGTCTATCCCTGGCCCTGTATTCACCTCATTAGGCCAATCGGATTACCACTGTTGTTCTATCCCTGACTCTGGTTTACCTCATTAGCATGACTAAGCCTATGTGGTATCCGCCTAAGAAGACTGTTGTACGCATGGTCTAAATTAAACCTTAAATTACCATGGCTATTTAATGAAGGGCTGAAAAACCTTTTCCTCGATGGACCACTCCTGTACGACTGAGAGCCATTCAGTTGAAATGAATGCTTCTAACGAAAGATCCCTTCCATCATACATTTCAGAATGACAACCAAACGGTTGCAGACAAAGTGCATCAGGAGCCACTGGACAACGCGATCCACTTGCTAGCTACTCACAGAAGCAGCACAGACACCTGGGAGGCCTCCGCCCAAGACGGCCTTGCTTCAGGGTGCCAGGATCGCTTACTGAACCAGGATTCACCCCATTTGCTGCAGACTGTCCTGAGCAACAGCCAGGAGCTGGACAGTGGAGTGGGTCGCACGGACGAAAGCACTCGTTACGAAGAGTCCTCAGAGCATGACCTGCTAGGAGATGACCAGACCAGTGCCTGCAATACAAACACCACAAACACACCCGGAAGCATGCGCAAATTTTCGTCCACCCGAAGTGACACGCCACCGTTAATGTCCCAGCACGACCTCCAGTTTAGCACCGACTCACTTTTGGGCCTGGACTGTGGTGCACCAGAGGCTCCGGAAGGCAGAGACAGGGCCTACACGGGTGACCCGGTGAGGATGATGATGATGCCCGGACTGACCGAGGAAGAGTGCGAGAGGTACAAAGAGCTGCTCGAGATCAAGTGCTACTACGAGAGGAGCGACGGCTGCGAGGGAGGAGGCTTCCCGCTAGACGAGAACAAGAACGAGAGCTTGACAAGGCACGAGATGGTGCTTCTGGAGGAGGAGTTACGGCACCTGGAGTTCAAGTGTCGAAACATCCTGCGGGCACAAAAGATGCAGCAGCTGAGGGAACGCTGCCTCAAAGCTTGGCCCCTAGAGGACAAGGTGGCCAGCTGGTGCTCCCCTGGCGACGAGTCTCGTCACCAGGCTCTCTCCGACATCAATGAGCTTCCCGAAAGGGAGCGCTCCGACAAGGACAGCACCAGCGCCTACAACACCGGAGGGGAAAGCTGCATGAGCACCCCGTTGGTCAATGAGAAGCACCCTTGCGCAGCCAGCCCTGAAAGTGGAGAACCTCCACAGGAGAAGAGTGTCCCCTCCAGGCAGCGAGAGAGGACGACACGAAACGAAAGAGGGGCCTGGGATCAAGAGAACCTCAACCAAGCTAGAAGAGGACCTGGCCCAGGTGCCCGTAGGGCCTCCGACGGAGGGCTGAGACGTAACTGCAAAGCCAACCTTTCGAGGTCCGGAGGCCGCAGCGCAGAGAACAGTCCTTATATGTCTCGTCGCCATGGCGAAACTACACCGCCTCAACGCTACATGAGCTGCATGCAGCTGGGCTCACCGTCGACCTCCGAAGCCCCTGGGGACAACCACCGAGGAGACATCAGCCCCATGAGTCTGGGTAGCACTTGCAAAGACGTGGTCCCAAGTGGGGCCGCTGGGCCTTTGTCTCCACGTATGGAGTGGAAAGTGAAGATCCGGAGCGACGGTTCGCGCTACGTGGCGAAGAGGCCCGTGAGGGACAGACTCCTGAAGGCACGGGCCATGAAGATTCGAGAAGAACGTAGCGGCATGACCACAGATGACGATGCGGTGAGCGAGATGAAGATGGGTCGTTACTGGAGCAAAGAGGAGCGCAAGCAGCAGCTGCAAAAGGCGCGAGAGCAACGCCGGCGGCGGGAGATCATGATGCAGAGTCGTCACGACTTCCTGAGGGAACGGGAGCAGGGATTCGGCGTTAGCGGCGACGGCGCTGGGGCGCTACAGCAGGAACCCACTTCCATCCTGGAGTTATGCCACCGTAGAAGTATGAAGAAGCGCAGTCGCAGGATTCTGGACAACTGGATCACCATTCAAGAACTTCTGATCCACGGGACGCGTTCTGCCGATGGGACCAAAGTTTACAACCCATTGCTGTCTGTCACTACGGTCTGAGCGGGACAATGTTTTGCATGAGGATGTCTTTTTCGAGGACTCTTTCTTACTCATGACACTAAATTCAGTGGGCACTTCCTGGTCGATGCCGTGTACTACTGCTAGGGGGCGTCTGGGTCACATGATGTTTCAAACCAATCAACCAGCAGGTGAACGAGGAAAACATCTGTTGTGAATTTGGCTTTTCGCCGCCTTGTTGTCAAACAGCAACTTTAAAGGACAACCGACACCATTTTTTTGTTTTCTGACATCAGAAAAAGGTTTTATAGCATCTAAAATACCCAAAACACGCAGGCCATTAGAAGAGGATAAGAAAAATGGGAAAAGGGGTGTGGCATGATTGAAAGAAAATACACTTCTGGAATAAAACGTGAATTGGGAAAAAAAGGAGGGAAATTGCGCCATCTGCTGTTTAACCAGACAGTTGACAAATAAATGAGAAAAAGCTCATGTCTGTCAGGAGAGTTGATTTGTCTCAAAATCTGCCTGTTTTGACTACAAGGTGTTTGTTTTTTTTTTTTTTTGCTATACTTGAAAGGAAGCACAAAAAATATTCTGAACTTAATGGCACAACAGTAAACACATACTTGATTCGGAGTGGTCCATCGATGAAAAGCTTTCTTTAGCCGTCATCTGTATTTCTTTGAAGGTGTCGGACGGTTCGCTTCTCATCCAAGAGGCTTCGTCAGTGAACTAAAATTTTGCTGGGAGCTGTGGCCCTATAATAATAATAATAATAATATAAATAATATATAGATGTATATTTATATAGGGCCAGAGCTACCAGCAAAATTTTAATTCGCTGATGAAGCTTCTTGGATGAGAAGCGAAAATGTCCGACACCTACAGAAGACGCCTGAAGAAACCTTTAACGTTGCTGTATTTTTTTTTGTTTTTCAAAAGGACCCTTTGGCTATTGAAACATCTTTTAGAAAAAAATATTTTCAGTCAGTTATTGAGTTGCAGCATTTTCCTTCTCAATGCTTCAAATTGTCTCTTCTCGAAAAGGCCTTAAAGGTCAACAAAGCTTATTTTTAACACGTTTGTTTTTCCATGTCAGTTTGATATTGAGACCACCTTTTTATATTTGAATTGAGTGATTGTGTGTGTGAACGTGCTAGCAAGTAGTTCTTTAATGTTGTGTTGTCCATTTTGTGTGATTTTTCTTAATAAACACCTTGTTCATCAAGCTTTACTGCTTTATTTTCTGTTAGTGTTCTGTCCCCCTGTAAGGGGTTAATAATAATTAATAATAATACATTTCATTTACATAGCAAATAGCTAGCAAGGTAGCCAGCAAAGGTGACCCCGTTCAACCGGGAATAACTCAAATAGATCAAGTTAGCTAGCTAGCTAATCAAAAACTAATAGCTAGTTAGACAGCTGATAGCAAAAAATAGGAAATGGATAGCGAGCTAGGTAGCCAGCAACGGTGACCGCATTGAACTGGGAATAACTCCAATAGATTAAGTTACCTAGCTAGCTAATAGAAAACTAAATGATAGCTAGGTAGCTAGTTAGACAGCTAATAGCTAGCTAGCTAGTGAGCCAGCAACGGTGACCCCGTTATATCGGGAATAACTCAAATAGCTCAAGTTAACTAGCTAATAGATAACTAATAATAATAATAAATATCATTCTATAAGTGACTTTCAAAACTCGCAAGGTCACTATATTCACAAGTTTTTCTTTGGGTGAGCAGCGGCAGCCAAAATGACAAGGAAGGAGACGAAGAAGCAACTAAATAATTATTAAAAAAAATAATGACTCTGCATTAGCTCAACAATTCTTCGCTAAATCTTTATTTATCTAACAAGAGTGAAAAGAAACAAAGGCAACATTCAAATAAAAAGTGTATACACAAACAATAACAGTGTCCCTCTGCAATAATAATAATAATAATAATAATAATAACAACAAGAAGAATATCATTTGAAACTGGGGAAATAAAGTGAGTTACAGTAAAGTTACCTTATTTGGCAGATAAGGGAAGTGGAACCGAGAGGATGACCGACATCATCACTTGCTCCAGGGTTACATCGTGTCCATTTTTGGGGGGGGAAAAAAGTAGCACCAAAAACATGAATGCTTGTTTGAAACGCTTCCCAAAACGACATCACCAAAGTCCCTTTCCGAATGTTGCCAACACGCGCTTTCAGTAAAGACTAGAAAAATAAAAAGTCATCATGGTTGTTTGCGCCCCGCAGGTCCGCGTTCCTATCGTGGCCTCGTAGAAACCCAAAAAATTTTAATACGTGAGTAACAAAGTAATAATCGACTTACCTGGGGGGGGGGAGACAAATCTAGATAGACCACACACACTTCTATCACAGGAGTTTATTGTTCCCACGTGATCCGACAGTATTTGAAGAGGTGAGAGGAGAAACGGATCCAGGAAAGTCGGACCTCGTGGGAGATGGGGGAGTGTAGAAGATTGAGAGATGAGTTTTGTGGTGGTGGGTGTCCCTCCTGCCTCTTTCCTTTCTTAGACTCTGCTCCATTCGATTGTTTGGCAGGACCAACGGCCGCCCTTCACAGAGGCTGTCAAGAAAACACATTTTCAGGTTCACGTAAGGGTTATTTGTTACAGGACCCACACATTAAAGGACAACCGACACCATTTTTTTTTGGTTCCTTACTGACATCAGAAAAACGTTTTATAGCATCTAAAATACCCAAAATATATTTTTAAATGATATTTTTAATCAAATGCAAAACACCAATAAAAATGACTTAAAGTGTCCCAAAACTACTTCAAAATGACCCCCGGAAATGGCGAGTTTCACAAGGTCCCGCCTCCTTGTTGGTGACGTCACGCCAGGACGTCTTTGCCTTGCTCAAGAATCAAAACAATGGCTTCAGATTCTGAGAAGATGCTTTCCTGTTACTCATCCAGTTATGAATATGATTCAAATAGTTCTGAAGAGGAAAGCATACATGTTTGCAATCGATTAAAGAAGTCCTTCCGTATCATTTTGAGGCGTCTGTAGTGCCCAGAAAATGCACAAGATGGCGCCCAAGCTCCATTGGAAGTGGTCTGATTTGTCTGCTGGGAATTTGTGTCAACTAGTATCAAATACAGTAAAGTCTCGTTATATCGATATCGGATATATCGATAGTCCTGGTTATATCGCTACTATTTCTATGCACGCACGGAGAAAATTACATGCAAACAGGGTCGGATATATCGATAGTCCCGGTTATATCGATATTTTTTCGGACTCCCTTGAATATCGATATAACGAGACTTTACTGTAGTAGCCTTGGTTCTTCTAATTTCGCCGTCAACACGGATCAATATGAAGTTTTCAGACCAAACAAAGTACCCGAAATGCATTTTGGGTCGCTTTGTCGGTCAGGGGCGTTCCCTCCGTGACGTCACGTCAGGCATCGTCATCAACTCGAAAACAAGACTTCCTGAATATTCAGCGCGAGTCTTTTGTGAAGCGAGGTTCTAACGCAGTAGGAAAGTGAAGAAAGGCTGGCATTCGTACCTCCATATATGTCTGGGTAGTCTGTCGAGGGGAGGGGCATATTTTCTTGGAGTCGGACACATCCAGCGGGGTCCCTCCGGCCCCGTTCGGAACGCTGACGTCGCCTCCTCGGTGGCTCTTTCGCTTCCTCTTGGAGTCCTTCGTACGGCCTCGACTGCTTCGCTGCTGCTCTTCAAGTTCCGTCTATGGGAGGCGCACACATTATACAAAAATATCCATCGTTATTATTATTCCCGTTGGTGAATGTGGAGCTGATGGGCAGCTGTGACCTCTGAAGATGAAGCCGCTTGGACAAGACAAGTTCCACCGAGAGGCATGGCGAAGGGAGCAGTTGTACATGGCTTGTTGTCCAAACAAAGGCAATACAAGAAATCATTGGAATAAAGTAGCGTCCAAGTGATCAAGTGGAAAGCATGTGAGTGCAGCTAACCGACTTAAACATTAGCCGTTTAGTCGCTAATAATGTCTTCTTAAGATCAGTCACATTTGCAAGTAGCAACGATTAAAGCTATATGTAGGATCATTCAAGATTATGATGTGCATACGTGGTTTGTTATCGAGTGGCGTATTTTTGCTGTTATGGGACCGGAAAAGACCCCACCACAGGCTAGACTTAAGCCAAAGAGGACACAAAAAAAAATTACAGTCGAGCAGAAGGAGATCATCGAAAAGCATGAATGAGGTGTGCGTTTGTGTGACTTAGCGTCCCACTATCAGTATGCTAAGTCGACCATTGCTACATGTGGCTAAGGGTGTTCCCGTGCTGTCTAAGCAATGGTCTCAGGCAATAGAAGAGGTTGAAAAACTTCTGTTGATATGGATTAACGAAAAGCAGCTAGCAGGGGACAGTGTGAGTGAGGGTATTATCACCGAGAAAGCACGGCAACTTTACTCGGATATCATCAAGAAGCAACCTGGAAGTTCGTCATCCACTGACAACAACCATCACAAAGGTAAATAAAATGACTTTATTATATCGTACAGTTTATTTATTTAATTACAACACAATAGCACATTTTTTATACATAAAATAACGTATATTTTGTGTAGTTTTAAGGCTTATTGAGTAGAAAAGTATGTTTTATGGGGACCTGGGGAGGGATTTTCTCATTTTTAATGGTTTCTTATGGGAAATAAATGTTTGTCAGATGAACTTTTCGCCTTTCACACAATTTCTGGGAACCAATTAAGTTCGTAAACTGAGGTATCACTGTATGAGTGTTCTAAAATTGGCAATTTAACAGGAATAGAAAAAAAATGCTCGCTGGTGTGCGAACAGCATGAACTTGCCTCAACTGGTCTGTGACACAGAAATAGTTTGGCACCAATGGTCTCTAAAGTTCAAGTTCTCACCTGAATGAGTGTGCATAGTGTCTCCACGGGCGGATCGGAGGCCGCCTGCAGGACTCTGTTGATGATGTGCATTTGGTCCAGAGAGACCTCAAGGAGATCTCCATCCAGCTGCAGCTCCTCCAGTCGCTCCCTCATGGTTGACGAAAGCTGCACCGCCTGACCTCTAAGCTCGGGCAGCAGAGGCAGCAACGCACCCACACCTGAACACACAGACGAGACGATTGGTCGCGGGTCTTTACGATTGGTTATCAAAAGCTCATTGGTCGTAACATGCTGAGTTACCGGTGATCCTGGAATTTTTGCTGGTGCCATTCCGATCAGCAGCCTGCGGGAAGACAAGCATTTGATCACACCAATGGACAGAAAAGTATCTTCTCATGGGCCGTTTACAAACATTCATCGATCCAGTCAGTCTAGGGGTCTGTTCTCATACTGGCACAACACAAAACAACTAATGTGGAGGCCTATAACTAAATTTGGTTCAGAGAATTATAGCTCTCCGATGTACTTGTCGATCTTTTTCAAATGTCTATTTTTAAGAGTTGTGGAAGAAGATCAAGATCACGAGGAAAGGTGGTTATTTAGTTTTTTTTTTTTAATCTTTTGACTTCAAGATGGCGCCCGAGAGTGGCTGCCTTTACAGCAGCTCCTGTATTTTGTTTTTCTACTTCTTTCTTTCCATTCCTCTCTTCACTTTGCTGCTGTGAAATGTAAATTCGATGGAGAATAAGAAGTTATCGTATTTAAAAGTTTCATGCTGTTACATGCTTCGTCATCATGTGTGACTCGAATACACAATTGAAGCACAGACAACCTGGGGTCAATCTGAGGTCAACAGACACAGTTTGTTAAACTGTCATTGTCATCTAGGAGATCTAGGAGAGAGTATAAGGTTGCTTACGCTGCATTGAATGTTTATGTCGTCCTAAAACTCAATATTCAGTGCTTCCTTGGAATTTGAGTGACAATGAAATGTATTGTTTGTTATTATTAGTATTAATGACAAAAACGTTGGCACTGGAGTGGACATGTTTTTGCACATGTCTGGCAGTGAATGAGTCAATATCAGATGTCTAATGTGTGCAGTTACTCTGTGGGGATTCAAACCATAGCACAATTTAAATTATGCAATACAACCGTAACCCGTCTCTCACCCGTCACACCACTGCTATCCTTGTTCATAGTCTTGCTGTCCTCCAAGAGCTCCACTGGCTCCCGGTCAAATAGAGAATCAATGGAAAAATTCTTCTTTATACATTTAAAGCTAGCCATAACCTTGCCCCCCATACCAATCTGACCTTCTTCAAATTTCTATTCCCTCTCGTGCCCTCAGATCCTGTTCCACCCTCCACCTCTGTGTGGAGGGTGGAAGAGGGGGACAGAGCTTTCAGCTGCTCTGCCCCCAAACTCTGGAACTCACCTCCTCCCAACGTTCGTAACATCCATTCTCTTCCCACCTTCAAATCCCATCTCAAAACGCACCTATTTGAAATTCTATTTTCTGTGTAGCTCTCTCTTGTTTCTATTTTATTTATTGTATTCTATTTATAATTGTATTTTATTTATTATTGTATCTATGCTTGTCGGTGACTGTAAAGTGTCCTTGAGAGCTTTGAAAGGCCCTTGAAATAAAATGTATTTATTATTATTATTATTATTATTATTATTATTATGAAGAGGTGCTTATCTAGCAAGAAGTTGTACCTCAATGCCATTGGACTCCTTGAATTTCTTTTTGGGAGAATCTTCTGTCAGATCAATGATTCCATCCTCCCCTTCACCTCCTTCCGAGTCGGATAAAACAATGACTGAGCTGGAGTCTGCTTCTTTCTGTGTACTTTCCTCCTTTTTGTCACAAGGGGCGCTTTCTTTGAGTTCTTGGAGGGTCTCAAGGGCCCGTTGTAGCTCGGGGGTCTCCAGTGCCTCCTTAGCACGACCCTGCCACGTGATGGCTCGCTCAGTGAGACACTGCAACGCCTCGCCCTCGGGCAGGCGCACAGGTAACCTCTGCAAGGCCACCAGTAACGCTAGGATGGTCTCCAGACGGGGGCGGCGCGAGCGCTGGCACCGCGGACACAGAAAGCGAGAGTCCCAGTCCCACCAGCAACGCGGGTTGCCCGTGAGTCCACAAGAGGGAAGCAGCGAAGGGAAGGGAACGCAGCCACCGTGGAACCAGTCCTTGCAAAGGTGGCAGCGCAATTGAGGTGCGCGTGGCTGACCAGCACACACGCACACCGTCTGAACAGAGGCGGCGCCATGGGCGTTCCTGTTCACTTTAATACACATTGCAGAGTTCGTTTCCATGAGATTATCCGACGTCCCATTGCCCTCCTTGTAACTTCCTGTATTAAGTCCGGTCTTCCCCATGTTGACTTTCTGTAACCTCAACAGTGCCTCCTTCTCCCGTTGCTCCCCTTCTTTGAATGCCACCACCTAGAGAAAAGCCATGTTCAGATGCACATGAAAACCCGCAAAGCCAATGCTAGATGTTGTGCAACATAACTCACAATAGCTGCAGGGTCTCGAAGGTCTTGAGCAGATAGGCCCAGAGTGTTGTTGTCACAGTCGTCCACATCCTGTAATGCCTCATTGTGTCTCCTTTTGGCGCATGGACACAAAACCTGCAGGACCAAAACTTTTTTTAAAATCCTCTACAACAATTGGGGTCCGCTCTTATTGGTGGGATAAGAAACGAGCCTCCATCATGAGTAATCAAAGCAAGCCCCATAAAGATCTATACAGTGAGACCTCAACTTACAAACACCTTATCTTACAAACTTTTCGTCTTACAAACGTCAAATTTATGAAAATTAAACCTTATAATAAGCACTATTTTCATAATACAATCCCACCACAGCTGGCGGAGTGATCTTCGGCGGAAGCACACGACCGAACAGCACCAAGTTACCAACAGTCCTTATGGAAGGTGACTCTCCTTCCATAAGCCATCAACAACCATCAAAAAGGTAAATAAAACTTTATTTTACAGCACAGTTTATTTCATTAATTACAGTCCTCATGTAATGCGCCTCTCTTTCCAAACAGCAATTCCCTTTGACCTTCGACTTCCAACGCCATTTCATCAAGCCATAAATGACCATCACAAATGTAAATAAAGTGACTTTATGATACAATGCAGTGTATTTCTTTCATTACAATACAATAACACGTTTATTATACATAGAATAAGGTATGTTGTGTGTAGTTTTAAGGCTTATTTAGTTGAAAAGTATATTTTATGGAAACCCGGGAACGGATTATTCCCATTTTAATGGTTTCCTATGGGAATTTTCTTTTTGAAATACACACTTTTCGCCTTACACACTCTGTCTGGGAACCAGTTAAGTTCGTAAATTGAGGTCTCACTGTACTTAGTTGCAATTTCCTGGATTAAAGGACAACCGACACCTCCGGACAAGTTGTGTCCATAATTTGTAAAATCACTTCAAATGACTTCTACTGAGCACATTTTACAAAGATTCCACCGCATATAGCTACATTTTACGTTTTAAGACTTGCGCTGAATATTCAAGAAGTCTTGTTTTCAAGTTGACGATGCCTGAAGTGACGTCACATTTGGAACGCCCCTGAGCGAGAAAGCGACAGATAATGCATTTTGCCGCAAAACCTCTGGGTGACCATTGGTCACCGATGCAAGCTAGTTACTAAAACGTGTTCACTGCGTGACAGTTCAGTCAGGCTCAGCCATGTTACTTATGTTATTCTATGTAGGAGGTCACCTCAAGTAGGCTGTGCTGACTACTCTTCTTCAAAAAAGTCTTGGCGGCCTTGTCTCTCCAGGAGTGAGCGCTCGCCACTTGGAGCTCCAGCTGTCGAAGCTCCTCCATGAAGACGGGAAGGTCCCTCCCAATAGCCACCAAGCCCTCTAGGTCATCCAAGCATGGGTAATGCTCCCCGTTCTATGACAAGTTGAGAAAAACCCAAACAAAGCATTATGACACAAATCCGAATGACACCGAGCGCTTCAACAGATCATAGAGCCACCGTTTCACCTGGATTTCCTCCAGGTCCGTTACCCAAGCACGTGCGCGGCTTAGACAGCCCTGCAAAGCTTGAATGTTTGGTAACCTCACAGGTATAAGCTGGGCCTCATTCACAATCGCCTCCAGTGTTGAGAGTGGGTGCTTTTGCCTGGGAAAGAAAATTCACAAGTTGACGCCATGTCCCCCCACACGCTTCCGTGTTTATGCACGCGTACGTACTTTTGTTCAAGACAGATCTGAGCTTTCTCCTCCCAACGTTCCGCAATAGTGAGCAATTCCTGCAGTTCTGCCATGGCTGTGTCCACAGATGCGCTCTGAGGCACGTTGCAGCCTGCCTCGATCAGATTTCTCAGGATTGCCAATGTAACCTCTGGCCTATCGCCCTCTTCTGTGCCTAAAGTGCGCCTGACCTCTGCCAGCCAGCGCCCCAACTCCTGAAGGCCCTGAAGTTGATTACACTCTGGCACCACGACAGGCAGCTCAGATCCCTGCTCCAGCAATATCTGCAACAGCTCTGCTGGTGCAGAGTTCCTCCTCCAGTCACGGTCATTGACCAATTCCTGAGCCCGACTCTGGTAATCGCTCACCACTTGCAGAATCGCCTTGATGAGGTGGTTTGGGAGAGGGTTGGGTCATGATTTAATGCCTTAAAAAATCTTTAGTTATAAGTCAATTCTATGAGCATGGGGGTAATTACCTGCACTTCCTCAAGTTGACCCATCACACAGGGCAGGTTTTGCATAGTCTCGACCAATGATTTAAGTTCCGCCAATGTCATTTTTATGTCACTAAAAACAATAAAGGAGTAAATACCCTGATATGACAAATACGCATGATGTGCTTCCTCCATCTCACCTGTTCTTTGAGTTAGCAAGGAGTTCGGTACTCTTCTGTTGGCAGTGCTCGATATCTTTGAGAACAGTGTTGAGTTTACGTAGAAGTTCATTGTCGGGGAACTTTCTTTCTGCTGCTTCGGTCTTCAGTGTCTCCAAGTAATCAATTCCTGGAATTGAATTAGGTACCACACATTCATTCATCTTAACTCTATACTCTAATTTTCTGTAGAAACCCTCAAAACAATGCCAGTAATTGAAGTGCTGGTTTCCTACCTATCTTGTTTCCATCCTCATGCTCAAGCGCCTCTTTTACTTTGTTGGCCCATGAATCAAAGGACTCAGAGCGAACTTTTAAGCGGTGTAACATGGCCAACAACTCATCCAGGGTGTATCTGTACCTGAAAATCATACCACAAAATGTTAATTCTGCAATCGCAGTGATGTGTTTGCCAGTGCATGTGATACCAAACCAGAATTCAGAAGCCGTTTAGCTCCAAAAGCCAAATGTCAAGGGAAACTAACAAAAACATAGCAAGTACCTGAGGTAGAGTTTTTCAATGGGACAGTTGCACAGATCCTGAGTGTGATAGAGGCACACTAGACGCTCGGGGCATGTTGAGCAAGCCAGTGCTGAGAGGAAACACGTTGTCTTGCATTTGTCACACTGCCGCTCATCATCAGGTAACAGCTCAAACGCCTCACGCTCTGCTTCAGTGATGCCCTGGATGCAAAAGACATGTTGAGACTTTCAAATGACAAACACAATGCAGAGGAAAATTATGTCAAAAGATAAATATTTTTGCAAACTCTTACCCTTTCCATCAGAGCTTTGCGGAGTTTTCGCTCCTCCTGAACAATGATAAACATTTCTCGGTGTGTCGCTGCCGCAAGATTAAGATCAAGCTTCTCCGGACTGGCTGCCATTTTGCAAGTAAGCTCTTCGTGAGAGAAGACGCAATACCTCCGTAGACGTCGATAGTGCTCAATGCAAGAACGACCGGCCGGTAGCTGTAAGAAAACAACACAACAGTGACGTCATCCTGATTGTCAAGTCTCAATTCTGGAGAAATTAATGAAGACAATTACCCAGTCTGCCGTACAGAAGTTGACCGCTTCTGCAAAATTATACCCTTGGTTGAAACCACTGTGATATGCTCTGGGGAAGGTGATGACAAATTCGCCGGCACACTGGTTGGTCCTGACAACCTGTTATTTCAAAAAGCAGTCCCATAAATGGTCCGAATTCAGACCGCAGCATGTGCACATGAAGATACTGACCGGTACACCATGAGCCATGAGGATGTTTGGATTCATGATTGTAACCAACTGGTGCAAAAGGTCAGGCTGGAACTCAAATAACTCTGGAGTCAGTTTCTTCATCACCTCCTCGAGTCGCTCAGCAGCTACTGAGGGTACTCCGTACCAGGTTTTGGGTTCACCCCTGTAGACGATTAATCATTTCAGTATAAAAGGTCTCAATTTAATTGAAAGTAATAAATAATCAAGGTCAAGTGTGCCGTGTACCAGTGCAGGTAGTTGATGGAGTAGCTCCAATGATCCTCAATATGCCAGCAGAAAGCGGAGAATACCATGCCAACATAAAGCCATGGCACCTTCATGCCAGAGATATCGCCATTAATATGGCACAGGAGAGACTGTTCCAGTACGGGCATAACGTTCAAGTTCCAGCCGCTGTGGGCGTAGTCCTGCCAGGTGGAAAGGTTGAATGACATGAATCACGTACGGGTTTGCCTGGACTTGCATCATGTAGCACAACTGGAGTTATTTTGTGAGGGGGTTACTTTGTGGTTTCGACTATAATATTCTACATAGTCTGATGATGATGAAAACAAAGGTATCTGCATAATGATAAATGTGTATGGACCTCATAATTCAAATGACCAATAATTTATATGTAATTGTCTTATAAAAATTGCGGCGACCCCTTCAAGGGAAAAGCCGAAAGGAAGTCTTATCACAATTAGAAAGCCTTCATGACAGTCCAAGATATTTAGTCTCACTAAAAATAAAGTACAGCCATACGGGAGAGGATTAGGGCCACTAAAGAAAAAAAATAAGGTTAGCAAGATTCTGACTTTATTCTCAGAATTCTGACATTAAAGTGAGAATTCTGACTTTATTCTCAGAATGACTTTAAAGTGAGAATCTGACTTTATAAATTCAGAATTCTTGAGATGAAAGTCAGAATTCTGACTTTGTATAGTTATAACTATAGCTCCACGAACGTCAGTCAGAATTCTGACTTTAATCTCATAATTTCTATCTATTTGAGTTACTTCTGGGTTGAGTGAACGCTGGCGCGTGTGGCTGCTGCTACTCACCCACAGAAAAGCTTGCCTTGTGACTGGAAAGTGACCTTGAGAGTTTTGAAAGGCGCTTATAAATGAAATGTATTATTATTATTATTCTGACTTTAAAGTGAGAATTCTCACTTTAATAAAATCAGAATTCCGAAAATAAAGTGAGAATATTGTCTACCTTTTTTTCCTTCAGTGGCCCTAATCCTCTTCCGTAGATCCATGACTGCTGTTCATTTTAACAATGTATTACCATTGAGTATTGTTTATATTGACGACCCGGGATAAACAAATCTACAGGCTTTTGAAAGGAACTAGAAGAATTTCTTTCCCCGGCATGGAAATTCCAAAGTTTTCCTTTTATAAGTGAGGGGGGTCATTGCACTGTAGCATCTCACGTATAACATAAAACAAGCAAGCACACCTCCTCCTCTTTTGTCAGAATCCTCTTGCCATTATTCATTGGGAAGCCACTGCCAAAGTCTTTGGAGTGGATATCTGCTCCGTACTCGACAGTCACATCCTCCTCAATGCTGCTAACTAACCTCCAGAACTCCCGCTCCACAAGCTCGGTGGGAACCATCTAAAAAGGAAGTAAACAAAGATGAGCCCCCTTCTCTGTCTCTCAGCGTTGCAGTAGTTTGAGAGTACCCTTACATGGACAGGCATGTTGAAGTAATCAGCTTTGAAAGCGTCGGCCATCTCCCCAAAACTCTGCAGACTGTACTCACGAGTTGCTTGTTCAAAGCCAAACGCTTCTGAAGGCTTCTTGCACTCCTGCAAAAAAATCATTCGTATCAGGAATAAGTCTGATCTGATGGGATCCTCATGCAGCAGAGTGTTATTTTCTTTCTTTTATTAAGATACAGTAAAGTCTCGTTATATCGATATCGGATATATCGATAGTCCCGGTTATATCGATACTATTTCTATGCACGCACGGAGAAAATTACATGCAAACAGGGTCGGATATATCGATAGTCCCAGTTATATCGATACTATTTCTAAGAACGCAAGAAGAAAATTACATGCGCGCAGGGTCGGATATATCGATAGTCCCGGTTATATGGATATTTTTTCGGACTCCCTTGAATATCGATATAACGAGACTTTACTGTACAACTTACTTCAGCAACACATTTTGGGCATCGCCAGTTGCCTTTGGGAGGATCAGTGAGAGGGGGAAGCAGACAGTAAGTGTGGTAGTTGTCATCACAACCATCACACAGCAAGAGTTTCTCATCATCATCTCCGCGAGCACACATCCGACACACAAAGGAATCCACCTATGACAGAACGTATTTCAGTGTTCAGAGATGAATGGGAAAATTATTTAATATGCTCCAAAATGGAGACAATTCTTGATTCGTCTGAAAGTGGTGGCTACAAAGATTACCAGATAATATTTAAAAGACAACCGACACCATTTTTTTTGTTTCCTAACTGACATCAGAAAAAAGTTTTATAGCATGTAAAATACCCAAAACATGCAGGCTGATATTTTTAGTCAAATGCAAAACGGTAATAAAAATGACTTAGTGTCCCAAAACTGCCACAAATGAGCTTGAAACTGGGGAGATTCAGAAAGTCCCGCCCCCTTGTTCGTGACGTCACTATGGGTCACACACTGCCTTGCTCCAGAATCAAAACAATGGCTTCAGAGAGTTCAGATTCAGAGAAGATGCATTCTTGTTACTCATCCAGTTATGAGTTTGATTCAAATAGTTCTGAAGAGGAAAGCATAATGTTTGCCATCGATTAAAGAAGTCCTTCCATATCAATTCGAGCCGTCTGCAAGCGATGAAACCGGTGAAGATCTGGACTCCGATGTCGCACCCAGAAAATGCACGAGATGCACACAGGCTGCGTTTCGTCCAGTATATGAAATGAGCTGATTTGTCCGCTGGGAATTTGTGTAAACTTACACCCTTATGCGTGTTGCCGCAATTAGCTGCGACACACAACGATTCGCCATCGCGTTATTTATGTAGTTTTCCTTCTAATTTCGCGATCAACATGGTTTTTTCAGATGAAAAAAAGTACCCAAAATGCATCGTGTGTCGCTTTCTCGGTCAGGGGGGTTCCAAATGTGACGTCACTTCGGGCATCAACTCGAAAACTAGACTTCCTGAATGAATATTCAGCGGCAGTCTTAAAACATAAAATATAGCTATATGCGGTGGAATGTTTGTAAAATGCACTCAGTACAAGTCATTTGAAGCGATTTTACAAATTATGGTTTCAACTTGTCCGATGGTGTCGGTTGTCCTTTAATATAAGAGTCAATGTGCTATTTTTCATATTTCATTCAGGCACAGTTTTCTTCTCCAAAACACCCATCATTTGAGACTCCAGATTAGAATATTAAATCACAGGGTAGGTCCAACTTGAGAAATTTCATAAAAGATAATTTGTAACGATGCCTTTTGAGCAATGTTTTGATTGCTCTACGTTTCAATTGATGAGTATCAGAGAGTTCTTTTTAGGCGATGTTTCGCTGCAATCACAATTTTTGATTTTCATATGTGGGTGGATCTTCCTTTAGATACTTACACTCTGCATGTTGTTAAGGTTGCGTCGTAGCCTCATTGTCATTTTGGTGCATGGACCATCTGTAAAATGTTGACGACTTTCTTTAGGATGGTCCTCCAATTTTTCTTTCTTCACTTCAGTCTTCACTTCGGACATGGCCTCTGCTTTGACTTCCGTTTTGACCGGGATGCTGACAGGGGAAACCTGGGGAGTGGCAGCGCACTCTTCGGTCGCTTGTGTCAGGGGAGGCTCCCCTTTCACGCAAGTGACACCAGGAACGGAGGGTGTACTGTCCATGACAGTCACAGTTTGAGGCAGTTCATCTGGAAGAAAGGATCAAAAGTAGTCATTGGAATGCATGAAGGATTTAAGTTGTTTATCTCTTACCCTTCTTCCTCATGCCTCTGTCCCGTGCGACAAGTCCAAGTCCCATCATCTTGGGCCCGGCGCCATAGATCTGCAGTTTTTTCAATTCTGGGTTCTTCTCTATGTCTTCTTCAGTCGGTTCGGGCTAAGAATAAAGACACTGTCATCAGGAAAGATTGGACAGGGTGCCGCTGCTCTTCAAAAGCACACAGAGCAAAGCAGGATGGGCGAATACAGACAAAAATCATGATCACAAGCAGTGCAAAATGGGGTTAATTCTAACTAGGTTAGAAAATAGGGAAAGCTTGAAAGTTAAGACCCATCACCAAAAGATATTCAAAATAAGCTAAAGAAGCTACACGCATAAATTGAACACTTAATTCACAAAACAACTTTAAATTCATTCAACAGACATGGAAACATGCCAATGCAGTATGAAGGAGGTGTGATCCGTCAAATCGCTCTTGTACTGCAAAAGTCAAACATGTTTAAAATTATGTGTCCCCACATAGCACTATCTTCAGTTTCCAAAACACAGGAGGGCCTGCATGGTCCTGCAGGAATGTCACTCTTCTAGCCTTGCAGGTAAATTGATGCACTCCTAATTTATGGTATCAACCCGTGACACAGACTTAAACGGACACACTGTGTTAAAATGAGATTTAACTATTTTCTTACAAGACCACCGTGCACACCAACACACCAGAAAGAGCCACAGTCAGTGTGGTATCCCTAGCACAGAGTGAGAAATGTTTGTCGTCGATATTAACTATTAATGGGAATTTTTTAATCTATATTAGTGTATTATTCCAGGAATTGTGCAGTGGAAAGCGAAAGAAATAATAGCGTAGGGGCTGAGGGTGAGCTCATATGCTCAAGAGGCAGTACCGCTGAGATGAGTTGAGAGCCAGTGGTGAGAGGATGGGGGTTTGGATCCTCCGGACCCTGCAAGGGGACACAACAATAGCAACAATAAACTAAGCCAGGAGGAAGAAGAGGACAGATGGGACAGTCAGGGAAGAGCAGGAACGTGTGGGTGCGGTGAAAACCCAATTTTTTTTCAGACTCTGGTCCATCTCTCCGCAATGATCACCCCTAATGCCATATTGAAAGAATAATTTTCCTTCAATATGACATGACAATTGCGAGTAAAGATTTAATTAGATACAAATCACAGTTCATGTAAGTAGCTGGGGAAAACAACCAAGTAGTAAGCAGAGAAGAACAACGGCAAGTGAAGGCAAATGTGCACTGCAGGGTGGCAGCAAAGCAAGTTTGGATGCGACCTGTGTGTACTGTCACAACTTCCAGACACACAAGAGACATACTGGATTGAGCAAAGAGCAGTTAACAGCATATGAGCAGCATTAGCACAATATGGAGGACGTGATGTAGATTTTACATAGAGAGCTTCAGGCAGGTGACAAAATGAATGCGAAACAACAGATGCCACTTCTTTCCATTTTGCGTGAGAGGACAGCAGCAGGAGGATGGCTTCCAGATCGAACCTAAAGGCGGCTGCGGTTTTTGTGTTCCGCCACCACTGAACAACGATGGCAGACCAAGGACTGACGTAACTTGCCACAAGTGGCAAAAAAATAAATAATACAGTGATACCTCAATCTTACGAATCGAATGGACCACTCCTGTACGACTGAGAGCTTACACAGACACTCAGCTTACGAACTTAATTGGTTCCCAGAAAGTGTGTGTAAGGCGAAAAGTTCATCTGCCAAACATTTATTTCCCACAAGAAACCATTAAAAATAAGAATAATCCGTTCCCAGGTCTGCATAAAAGATATTTTGAACTAAATAAGCCTTAAAACTAACAAAATATACCTTATTTTATGTATAATAAATGTGATAGTAGATGTCAATGGATGACGAACTTCCAGGTTGCCTCTTGATATCCGAGTGAAGTTGCCGTGCTTTCTCGGCGATAATACCCTCACTCACAATGTCCCCTGCTAGCTACTTTTCGTTAATCCAAATCAGAAGTTTTTCAACCCGTTCTATTGCCTGAGACCATTGCTTAAACAACACAGAAACACCCTTAGCCACACGTAGCAATGGTCGACTTAGCATAATGGTAGTGGGACGCTAAATCACACTAACACACACCTCGTTCGTGTTTCTCGATGATCTCCTTCTTCTCGACCGCAATTTTGTTTTGTGTCCTCTTCGGCTGAACGCTAGCCTGTGGTGGGGTCTTTTTCGGTCCCATAATAGATAAAGTATCATTGATAACAAACCACGTATGCACTCAAGGAAAGGGGTAGTGAAAACTAGTCCGCCAGCCACCTTGCCGCTGTTCGACTGTGTGGTTTGGTGTTCTTCCGCCAAAAACTAGTCCGTCAGCCACTGTGGCACTCCGTGTGGTTTGGTACGTTTGCGGAAAACTAGTTTGTATGCCAAGATTATATTCTCGCGAATTTAATGTTCGTAAAGCGAAAAGTTCGTAAAATAAAGCGTTCGTAAGATGAGGTAACACTGTACGTAAAAAATAACTAAATAGATTTTAAAAAATTATGGGGGTGGGTATTCCCTATGTCCAATGGAATATTGACCAAGATGCATTCAATATGATTTGGTTGATCGATTATTCTGGCATCCATGGGTCTCAATGACATTTTTATTTGTCACTCTGTCAATACTTGTACAATGATGCCTTGAGATACGTATCGACTTCTTGTCGACACTCTTAACTCAAAAACGTGTGTATCTCAAACCATCTTTCCCTTTTGATTCCAATGGAAACACCATTTCCAGGTGAATTGTTAACCATTTGCCAAGTTGTTGATAATTGTCAAGTGAACTGAATTTTTTATTGCCAGTATTTCAAGCCCTATCTCGCCGAGTGGTGAACATTTGCAGTGTTTCCGAATGATGCCTTCTCGTCAGTTGTTGTCCAAGGTCGTAAATGATCACTCAATGCTTGCCAGTTGAACGTGCTTTTCTTGTCAAGAGAATTTTGAAAATGTCCAAAATTTCCTAGCGACAAGAAAAACATTTGACGATCATCTGACTATTGTTATGCGAACATTTACTAAATATAACAAATGTACATATTGCTCCATTTAACGAGTCACAAATGTTCACTGTTGAGTGGGACTTTAGTGCTGATAACGTATGTTTAGCACAGCAAGTCAATGGAGGGCGGAGGGGTCAGCGAGATGATGGCGTGCATCTCAAAATACTCTTTAGTCAGTCATGATAATGTCTAGCAAAACGACGCAGTGTTGAAAAGTTCCAGGACTGGCGTCACAAGCTATCCTTCAAAGCCAAACTAGTTTTTTTTCTTCTGCAATATGAGCTTAATGATCCAGCACCACATCCATAAACGGATCCCCGAGTCATATTTCATCCCTGCAGAACGCCAGAGGCAGTGACTGATAGCAAGTAATGTACAATTAAGCGTACCAATGATGAAATCAATGATCCCTGAGTGACCCAGGGTAGATATAAAAGCAGGCTGAGTCCCGCTTGTCCTTGAGTACCGTTCGCATATAACGTGGGGGTGCGTTGTTTGGGTATTTTAGATGCTATAAAACGTTTTTCAGGTGTCAGTTAGGAAACAAAAAAAAAAGGTGTTGGTTGTCCTTTAAAGATGTGGAAAATATCAAAATGGCTGTGATGATCAGAGAGAAACATCCTTCCAGGAGAGGCAGTGAACAATAAAAGGATGTGTTAAATCTCTCCTGATATTATTTCCAAAAGGACACCTTGCATTTTAGATTTGCAATACAGTAAAGTCTCGTTATATCGATATCGGATATATTGATAGTCCCGGTTATATCGATACTATTTCTATGCACGGACGGAGAAAATTACATGCAAACAGGGTCGGATATATCGATAGTCCCGGTTATATCGATATTTTTTCGGACTCCCTTGAATATCGATATAACGAGACTTTACTGTATATTTTATGACACCAGTCCTGGAACCTTTGACACACATTGTACATCATAGAAAACCATGTGTTTCCTTTCCCTGTCAAGATACATGAAGTAAATAACCTATGTGTCTTTCACACTGATGTCAAACTAACGGAATTCCTGGAAACTCAAAAATTGGGTAGACATGATATAATAACATGCAAAGGAAATAAAGAGCTAAACTGATTCTTAAGAATAGTTCGACATTAGATGTTTTATTTCAGGACAGACTGTGGGTCTGTTCCTGAGAAATAGTGCACCATTGTCAATTTCTCTTTGAATTGGTAATTTGCTCCTAACAGTCTGTAAATCTTTTTATCAGTTTAGAAATATAAATATGTAATCCTCTGCGTATCATCAAGTAACGACTACAGAATATAATGACAACTGAGTACTCGAGGTTTTCACTTACATCTGGCTGGCAGCGGTTCGCTCGGCGCCCATAGCTGCTCATTTTAGATGGGTGCACAGACTGACGCAGAGGGATGGAGTGGGGCTTGTACTCCTTGTCCACATCTTCACCATCATAGTGCTTTGGCTTGCAATGCTGTTAAACCCATCAAAGATAACATTTGAAAGTGATTATTGGCAATAGACTTTTACAAACCCTCACCCCCAAAAGTAAATAAAAAAAAAAAAAGTAGCGCAGTATTGAGTGATACCGGCAAGCTGGAACCAGACTGAAACATTTCAAAGGGGTGGACAATCCTCTCATAATGCGAGCGAAGAAGAGAACCGATGTTCTTGCCGGGAGGGTAGCCGAGCCTCTGAGCTACACGGGCCCAGCGCCGTTCTTTGCAGACCATCTCAAAACCGCCTTCATCAGACACAACCTGAAAGGAACACCAAAGCGAGTCGTGAGTGACAACACACTGCTTTTTAAGTCAATAATCGTATTCCAGACGTGATTTTCAAGGTCTGCTAAGAGAGAGTCAAATGCAAAATGCATTCTACATCTCAATGGTCAGATTTCACTGTTTAGATAATTGCACAGAAATTGAAAAAAAAATACAGTAAAGTCTCGTTATATCGATATCGGATATATCGATAGTCCCGGTTATATCGATACTATTTCTATGCACGCACGGAGAAAATTACATGCAAACAGGGTTGGATATATCGATAGTCCCGGTTATATCGATAATTTTTCGGACTCCCTTGAATATCGATATAATGAGACTTTACTGTATTGGTAAATCTCGTAATTACAAAGTATCATCAACACTGAATATTGTGGTGTTTCACTTGAGTCTATTTCAATTTTATGAGAAGCATTGGCCTATGCGTGAGTGGAGATTTTTGGCTCGGATGCTAAAATGTCACATACCACCCAAAGTGCCTTTTGGTTCCCCTGTTTTAGAACTACCACCAGAGATGCTTTCCCTTTAAATGATTCATTTTATGTTCACCTTTGATAGCCCAAATAGATCAAGGATGCGCCTCTCGATATGTGGGATTTTCAAGGAGGAAGCCTGGACCTCCCAAAACCTGGCAATGCGGTCCAAATAGTTAAGCTTCACTCGAGTCTCCGCCTGGGGGAAAAAAAAACCCAGGCATAAAGAACAAAGACGGTGAAAAACAGCTTTCATGTTTAATTCAAAAAAGAACATCAAACAGCCGAGGGAATCAATGTCTTGCCTCCAGTTCATTGAGCCGCTGGATGCGTGGCGTAAATCGGAACGTGTCCAACTCCACTGAAAATGGTGGTTGCCAGTCCTATAATAGAATAAGAACATCATAATCAACATTTTGGTTGTGAGTTGTTAGCTTCTAGTAGACGTGCACATTCCACCATGACGTCGCTTATCCACTGCTGAAAAGGATGCTTTGATCCTCTCCTCTTTCATCTAGAACTGCTTGATGTGACAAAGAGGGTACAGCAAGTGCTGAAGAATGGTTGGGGGGAGCAGAGGACTATTCCCTGAGGCTACACTGATTACTTCTATTATCCTGACTGATTATGGTCTACGACTGGCCTGATTGCCCCATTCGCTCTGGTATCACCTCATCTGCATGACTAAATCTATGTGGTAACAATCTAAAAAGTCTGTTGTAAGCACGATCCAAATTAAACCTCACACCACCGTGGCGATTTAGTGAGGGGTTTTGCTGTTTTATAAAAAAATAGCTTCTTTTACTCCCCTTTCAAACCATATTATTTTCTTTTGCTAATTTTAGTTCGCTGACGAAGCCTCTTGGATGAGAAGCGAAACGTCCGACGCCGTCAAAGAAGATGACGGCTGAAGAAACCTTTTCATCGATGGACTACTCCTGTACGACTGAGAGCTTACAGAGGCGCCTTATATTCCAGAAAATACGGTACTCTGGTGTAGCACTGGTGCTGCGCCCAGAGAGCGTTCATATATGTAGAGTTACACCAGTTAGTTTGCGGAGCAGCACCGATATAAAAGCTGATTTGTTGAGCAGCTGCTTTGAAGTTGATTGCCTTTAATCAACTTCCACTGAGATTAGATAGTGTTTAACTCGCTTTTATCTTGGAAATAGATTTTTTTTTTGCCTTTTGGAAAGCTATTGTGTATTTTGAGTCTGTATAATTGGTGGTGCAATTAAAATTTTAGATCACTGTAAAGACCATGGCAGGAAGTTGGCCAGTCATGAAATCTTGTGGCAGCATCCCACACACTGCTTATGTGTTGAATGGCGTTCCACTGTGTTGTAATCAGTCAAATGGTTATTTTCCCAGTATATAGAAATGGGAAGGGATAAATATGTGGAATAAACTTGAAACAGTAAAAAGTGAACCAAACCAGTGTTTCACAAATGAACAAATACTTACGGGCGGTGGTCGAATTTTACAGATTCCAGACTTTTCTGCAATTGGACGTATTTTGGCAATGTAGCCCAGAGGATCCTTGAACTCCTCCCATGACGGCTCGAAAACAGGACATTCCGGAGGCGCTACAAACTCGTCCCCTTCCATTGCCCTATAAAAGACAGCATATAACTTCGGAATAATGCAGGCAGTCAGGCGATTATACAATGCAGCAAAATACAGCATTTACGATCAAAGCACTTGTTTTGTTTCATGCCATGCTATGCTACAAAAGTCCCACATGAGGTGCGCCAAAGACTGCAAATTTGATCATCAAAAAGGGTCACATTTCAAACATTTTTTTAAATAAGTACACAAAAAGTTTCCCAAAGATGCACATTCCCATTAAAAAGTCTAATTCACCCACGTTTGTGTGATTATTGATCTGAGATACAATGAGAATCATCTTAAGGCCGCTTGCTTATCTATGAAGTGAATCACTTTGGAACTTGAAGCATATATATACAGTAAAGTCTCGTTATATCGATATTCAAGGGAGCCCGAAAAAATATCGATATAACCGGGACTATTGATATATCCGACCCTGTTTGCATGTAATTTTCTCCGTGCGTGCATAGAAATAGTATCGATATATCCGATAGCGATATAACGAGACTTTACTGTATATTCCAATGCCTAAATGTGATAATGCGATGGAGGAGCAGTTTGTTTTAAACAAGTAAGGGTTGGTTCATTTCTACTTCGACAATTCAACACAACAACGCAAACGCACCTTCTCTCATCGTCAATGCGATTTAAAGTGGCGAAAAGGAAACTTAGCCACCCATTTTTTTTCGTTAGTTGTCACGCATAGCCATTCGTATTTTGGCACAATACGTATGCTCTTGAGAATTGTCCCCCTGAAGTAACATTTTCTTTAAAATCAACACACTGGGGGGGGGGGGGGGGTGTCACGAATCAAGACTTGAGCCAAGTAGGTTCGTTTAATCAGTGTTCGTGAAGCTTGTCTCGAAACAATGGCGTGTAGGCCGTGAACTCCACAAAAGGATCAATCGGCCCATAGAGCACTTACTGGTCAATTCTTTGAAATAAACTCTATGACAACAAAGTAAAAAAAAAACCACTCACGGTGAAATTGGGAGGTTGAGTTTCCCCAAAGTTTATAGCAATGTTGTTTGGTAACAACCGACCTGCTTGATTTAAACCCCCAAAACCACAACACGATGATATCCGTTGCAGTCAAAACAAACCTTGACCTCTCGTGTTTAGCAAATCAATTAAACGTTGCTAAGAACTCTGACGCCTAGATTTTCTTAGCTCATTCATCGAGTTTTGTTATTTTTCTACCTTCCCCAAACACCGGTGGTAGCAAACAGAGCTAACGTTAGCATCAAGGCCTCAGATCCGATTTTGCCATCGGACCAGCTTGGTTAGCATTAGTTAGCTCAGAGGTGATAATAAGCAAACATTGGCACTGGGCTTCCGTGTGTTCTCACGCCAAGGGCCAAGTCAACGCAGCGACTGAGCGTTATGTAATAAAAGCAGAGTGGCTTTAAACAACAAACAAGCGAGAAAGCGCAGTCGTATACGGTTTCAAACTGACCCGAAGACACCTCAATGTCCCGGGCTATGACGGGGCCTCTCTCCTTCGTCTTGTTGCGGTGACTGCTGCTCGCTGCTCGTAGGTGGTTGGCTAACGAGGGCCAGCTGTGCTTTGATGCCGCTGGCGAGCTAGCGTTGCTAACGGCTACAAGCAAAGTTGCGGGCTTCGAATCAGCCTATACGTCCTCCACTCTGCCGAAACAGTCAAAATGTGGACGCGTGGCATCCGTTTCATTTTAGGCACGAATCGCTACTGGGAACGTTCGTGTCGTTAGTAATCCTTTTTGGATAAACACAATCACTCAGCTTCAAGCCATCCTATCTTTCTTGACGAGTCGCCATCTTGTTTTTTTCTTTTCTTTTTTTTTCTTCCTCTGACGGCAGAAGCCCAACCTCGAGTCTTCGAAGGAGTGCGCACGTACGCCGATTCACGAAGGTGTTTACGAAAGCAACAACGTGCTGTAGTTACAACACTCCCTTCAAAGTCAACGGCATCAAAAGAAATACACTAATTGAGATCAACTACTGTACTTACTGTACCTACCTAGTAAACAAAGGCTACCATGCATCATGTTCTTCCATACCTGTCAATCTTGGCTGATAGGTGCCCTTATAAATGATTACAATTCCCGTATAAAAGTAATAGCACGCCGTACATTATTTGAAATGATAAAAAAAACGCTAACAAAAGCGGAAATGCAGTTTACCGCGCATGCGCACATTGCACTTTCATAATCGACCGTATTCAGCGATAAAAAAATATACATATATATATATAGTATATACATCGCGTATTACTTTTGCTCCCCTTATTAATAATCACAATTCCCCTTATTATCCTAGATCATAGCGTTTTTCTCTTCTTACTTAGCGGTTCTCCCATGCTTAGTTTTACGTTATAACTAGTTGATTCCTCAATTGCAACACAAATGCCGGATTTCAAATACGGAAACGGAAATACAAAATGAAACGAAAACAATGTGACGCGCATACGCATATCATGCTTCATCGACAAAGACTCGAAAACCGCAGATTTTTATCGTATAAAAGTTGTTATACGGCGTACACAATTCAAAGTGATGAAAAAACGTATAAAATACGGGGAAAACGTATAGGTTGATATGTAAATCTTCAATTTAAAACGGACCGCCTCATGAGGACATAGCGGTACAGAAAATGGATGGATGGATGTGAGTTTTGTGTAATTTCAGATATTATTTACCACTGTTTTGTTGATAATTTGTATGCTTTACTAGAATCAGAAAGTCTTTAACAGTTCCACAATGGAGACATTTTTAATCTACATCAGCAAAATCGAAAGGGGTGGTGGAGGGGGGGGGGGACTTGAAAGATATTTTAAAAAGTATTCTGTGCTTCCATTAAGAAACAGAGGACTCCTTACTTCAAGGACATTTTAATTGATCTGAAGCAATAAATATTCACATGTCATATATCTATTCTTTCAATACATTTAATACATTTATAACAGAAAATTGAATTAAATGTTCCAAATTAATCACCATAAGTGCACTGACATAACCGCTAGGCTGTGATATATTACTCTTCATTGTTTTGCTTGTCTTCAGTCACAAATAAGAAATCAACAAGTCAATATTCCTTTTTGCACACCATTTTCTGTCCTTTTGTCGCTCCTATATACATGCGTCATGGCACTCACATGCACACACCCAAATACAGATTGGGATCACTTTGTCCCATAAAAAGCCTATAAGCAGATTATTTACAATCAGATTTATACAGAACAATCTACGAACTAAGTGCGGCTATATCCATGCAAGAAAAGTCAAAAAAAGAAAAGGGGTTGGCGAGTCAACAGATACAGTGATACCTTGGCTTACGAACTTAATTGGTTCCCAGACAGAGTGTGTAAGGCGAAAAGTGTGTATCCCAAAAATTAATTTCTCATATAAAACAATTAAAATGAGAATAATCCGTTCCCAGGTCCCCATAAAACATAATTTTCTACTTTCTAATTTTCTAAACCTTAAAACTACACACAAAAATATACTTTATTTTATGTGTAATAAATGTGCTATGGTATTATAATTAAAGAAATAAACTGTACTGTATAATAAAGTTGTTTTATTTACCTTTGTGATGGTCGTTGATGGCTTGATGGAATGGAGTGACCGGTTTCATCAGCATTAAACACTCGATGAGAAACGTAGCCTTCTTTCACCATCTTGAGGAATGATCCCTTATAGGTGCTTTCTCTGCGATAATTTTGCCTAGTTCCTCATCAATTGTGTTCTGTTTTGCTGGGTTGATAGCTTTTTGCATCAAGTGTACAGATGGCTTGTACGGCTTATTTGTGGAGCTTGATTGATGGGAATTTTAACCTTGCAATATCAAAGTTGAAACTTGTCCAAATTTCACTGTTTTCTGTCAATTTTCTCACAATTTCACTTTTGTTTTTTTTTCACTTTTGTTTTTTTGTTTCAAGCTCTATCGTCTCCCATTCGTGTGTGTGTGTGTGTGTGTGTGTTCTCTCACTCTCTCTCTGTCGTCTGCCTGTCTCTTTAATGTTTAACCCCCCCCCCCCACTGCTGCGTTCTTGGCCAATCACGTGGGTTTAACCGAAGACTGGAGGCGGGGAATAGAGGACAAACAGTGGGCCACCATTATCTTGTTATGAGAACGGGCTCGTTCGCGAACGACACATCACTCATTGTGGCATCTCCGTGTGTATCCCGAAAAATAGTTCGTATGCCAAGGTAAAGTTCGTATGCCGAGGTAAAATTTTCATACATTTTACGTTCGTAAACCGAAAAGTTCGTAAGCTAAGGGGTTCGTAAACCGAGGTATCACTGTACAGTAAAATCCTTCATCTCACATTCGTCACTTTCTACGGACGTCCTTTGGATGTTTTTGTGTGTGTGTGTGTGTATTTACATTTCACTCAAGTTATCTTTCAATACAGTAGAATTTCAAACAATGACATCATTTACTCCTCACTTCTCTGCCCCCAATCAGAGAATAATGATTATTGGCACTGTAGGTAACCATGAGCACTTCAACTTAAAATATTGCTGGAGTCCACAGAATAACAGAGTGTTGTTTTACATTCTCAATACTGATTGATGATAATGATGATTATTATAATTAGAATACAAAGCCGTCACGGGGATGCCGTGACATCAAGATGAGAGTTCTATAAAAGTGGTTGGAAGGGTGAGAGAGTAAGTGGCTAAAGACGTCACATGTGCAAAAACACAAACTTTCACAAAGCTCCCCTCTCCCGGCAAATTGGCGTTTTCGTGTTTATTATGTTTGTTAAAGTCATTCTAAGTGCCTTGCACGCTGGGTCCGAGAGGACAGTCATTTCATCTGTGCTGTATGTCATGCATATTAGCATATTTGACAATAAAGCTGACTTTGAAGCTGTATATCTTTATATCACCCTGTACGATACATTTACAAATTGATCAAAGAAACAATATTCATCGTACACATAGCAGATCTATTATTGATAAAACAGCGAGAAGCTTCAGAAAACAGTCACAATAGATTGTTTGATTGTTTCATTAATGAACAAACTTCTTGAGGAATGCATGACAAAGCCGCACGGCTCCCGGTCTACAGGTAAAAGATGCTGAAGTGGTTAAAAAGTTCAAAGACAAAGCAACGTTTTTGAGGTTATCATTGATGAATGAGATACAGTCAGCAAACGGGGAATTATTGCACAGTCAAAGGGCAATTTTTGCTGTTTAGAATGCTGAAATTGTCATTATTAAAGGACAACCGACACCACTTTTTTGTTTCCTAACTGACATCAGAAAAACGTTTTATAGCATCTAAAATAGCCCAAAACACGCAGGCTGATATTTTTAGTCAAATGCAAAACACCAATAAAAATGAGTTAAAGTGTCCAAAAACGACTTCAAAATGACCTCAGTTACAGAAGGTCCCGCCCCCTTGTTCATGACGTCACGCAAGGACGCCTTGCTCTTGAATCAAAACAATGGCTTCAGATTCGGAGAAGATGCTTTCTTGTGACTCATCCAGTTATGAATATGATTCAAATAGTTCTGAAGAGGAAAGCATAAATGTTTGCAATCGATTAAAGAAGTCCTTCCGTATCATTTTGAGGCGCCTGGACTACAATGTAGCGTCCCCAGAAAATGCACAAAATGGCGCCCAAGCTCAGTTGGAAATGGGCTGATTTGTTTGCTGGGAATTTGTGTCAACTAGTATCAAATAGTAGTCTTGGTGCAACACACAATACATAAAATATAGCTATATGCCGTGGAATTTTGTAAAATACGCTCAGTAGAAGTCATTTGAAGTGATTTTACAAATTATGGACACAACTTGTCCGGAGGCGTCGGTTGTCCTTTAAGTAAGTGGCCCTAAATTCTAAGAATAATAATACATTACATTTGAAAGACGCTTAAAATGTATTATTATTATATGTGCGCAACCACCAAAGCTGCCTAACAGTGGTTGTTGCATCCAAAAATACTTATATTATACTTTAAGAACAATAATAATAATAATAAAAATAGGGGGCAGCAAATCTCTTTTTTCCATGTTAATAACAATAATAATAATAATAATAGTAATAATAAATTTCATTTATCAGCGCCTTTCAAAACTCTCAAGGTCACTTTACAGTCACAGGATCAGCTTTTCTGTGGGTGAGCAGCGGCAGCCACACGCACCAGCGTTCACTCAACTCAGAAGTAAAGATAGAAAGCTAGCTAGCTACCTAATAGATAGCCAACTAGATAACTAGCTATATAACTAATAGAGAGCCAGCCAGATAGCTAGCTAGCCGGCCAATTAGCTAATAGGTAGCAAATAGATTGATAAAAGAAGGCTAATAGATAGCCAATAGATAGCCAGCTAGACAACTAGCTATATAACTAATAGATAGCCAACCAGAAAGCTAGCTAGCCGGCCAGTTAGCTAATAGGTAGTAAATAGATAGCTAATAGCCAATAGATAGCTCAAATAGATCGACAGCTAGCTAGATAGCTAATAGATAGCTAATATGTTTCCTGACTCAAATAGTTAGCTAGCTATCTAGCCAGCTAATAGCTAGCTAGCTAATGGATTAGTCCCACAAGCCTGTTTGCGTGCTTGCCATTTACATACGCGGGAAACGGAGGTGAAAGTAACAGAGGCGGAGCAAACTGCGTTTTCTCTTATCAGCCGCGTTGCCGCCGTTGCTCTCGATCCTAGCAGATCTGACCCCGGCCCTAGCGGCATCCTCCGCCCGATCGTCCGACCTATGACCCCGAGCGGCCCACGCCCTACTCACACTACGGTGCTTATCCGGTTGATAGGCTTGGATTTGGAGCCGCCCCCTGTCCCCGTCGCCTGCTGCCCTTGCTGAGGCTGCCCGGGGTGCTGGAGGGGGAGAGGGGAGAGAGGCGTAAGAGGGGTAAGGGGGGACGAAGGGGGGGGTAAAGGGGAGTGCGGCGGGGGAGGGGGGATGGACGAGAGCGGAGGGTACTGGGGCAGATACGGGGCGGCGGAAGCCGCCGCGTGATGCGCGTTGACGGTAGCGGATGGCAGGTTGTGGGGCAGGGTGCCGAAGAT
The DNA here is from genome assembly GCF_051943395.1 of Hippocampus bargibanti. NCBI lineage: Eukaryota > Metazoa > Chordata > Actinopteri > Syngnathiformes > Syngnathidae > Hippocampus > Hippocampus bargibanti. The sequence goes on along the minus strand of NC_142734.1, from coordinate 2,495,293 downwards.
GAAGTGCGTTTGATGGCCGGAGTGGCTGGCCGGGTGCGGCGTGTGCACGTGGCCGGGGTGCGTTTGGGAGTGCGGATGCGAGTGAGACAAGGTTAGGGGCGGTTTGGTAACAGGGCCTGCGGCGCACCCCCTGATAGAGTGCGTGGCTGGCAAACGGTACAGGGCAAACTGAGGGTTCGGGGAATGCTGGGAGAGAGGCGAAAGGGGCGGGGGACGTCCCACCGCCACGTTGGTGAAGCGACCCGGATGTTGTGAGAGCTGGGACAGATGGCCCAGTTGCGGGGCGCAAAGTGGGGTACGAAAGGGTGGCGGGCATCTCTGCGCGGTATGAGGCGGCGGCCCTAGCGGAGGAGGTGTGACATTTTGGGCGCGGTAGCGATGGTGATGGTAGTACGGTGGCGGGGGTTGCACCGTCGTCGCGTGGCAATACTGCGCGTGCAGAGCCTGGATCTTGGAAGGCCCCCCATCCAACGCTTGGCACAGGGATGAAGGGGAGTGAGGAGGGGGTCCTCCCGTCGTCGGCGGGGCGACGGGCGCGGGGTAGGGTGGCCCCGGCGGAATAAGAGGCCCCGGCGGTTTGGCGCGTTTGCTGCCGAAGAGCGAGCCCAGGAAGGAGCCGCTGTTGTTGCCGCTCCCCGTAGGGCAATTCCCCGCTGCCGCTCTTTCCGCACCGCCGGAGACGCTCCCGACTCCAGTCCCAGAAGTGGTATGTTGCTGCCCCGGCCCACCCCCCATCCCCGTTCCGGGGCTCAGGATGGGGCGATGAGGCCGGAAGTCTTCTGTTGCGTAGCAGACCGGGACCGCGCCTGCTACCGGGTAGCGCTGGTGAGGCTGCGGACTGCTAATGATGGATCCCTGAAAGGAAAAGAGTGTCATCTTGCTCCAGAAGCATGCGAGGTAAACAAAGTCACATGAAGCGACAGCAGGGGGTTGGGAACTTATTGACCTCTTCTCATCTGGCTCGTCGATAAAACTAAATACAGTAAAGTAAAGTTATATCGATATTCTCGGGAGTCGGAAAAATATGGATATAACCGGACTATCGATATATCCGATCCTGCGGCATGTAAATTTTCTCCTTGCGTTCATAGAAATAGTATCGTAATAAGCAGTACTATCGATATAACCAATATCGATATAACAAGACTTTACTCTACATATTCTCGCTTTTTTGCTGTTTATTTCCTGTTTGGGCGCCAGTTGGCGGAAAGCGCAATTTTGATTGGATGATACTGACCTAAGATGGCCTTTGATGTTCAAATGGACAAGTTGCGTCCGTAATTTGTAAAATCACTTCAAATGACGTCTACTGAGCTCATTTTACAAAGATTCCACCGAATATAGCTATATTTTACCTTTTAAGACTGCCGCTGAATATTCAGGAAGTCTTGTTTTCGAGTTGATAACGATTCCTGACGTGACGTCACATACGGAACGCCCCTGACCGACAAAGCGATACCCAATGCATTCTGGGTTGTGTGTCGCAGCAAGACTACCAATTGTGGTAAAACTCATAAAGGTGTTAAATTGACACAAATTCCCAGCGGACAAATCAGCCCATTTCCAACAGAGCTTGTGCGCCATCTTGTGCATTTTCTGGGACGCTACATTGGAGTCCAGACGCCTCAAAATGATCCGGAAGGACTTCTTTAATCAATTGCAAACATTTATGCTTTCCTCTTCAGAACTATTTGAATTATAGTCATAACTGGATGAGTAACAGGAAAGCATCTTCTCCGAATCTGAACTCTCTGAAGCCATTGTTTTGATTCTGGAGCAAGGCAGTGTGTGACCAATAGTGACATCACGAACAAGGGGGCGGGACTTTCTGAATCTGTCCAGTTCCGAGCTACATTTTGTGGCAGTTTTGGGAGACTTTAAGCCATTTGTGTTGGTGTTTTGCATTTGACATATCAGCCTGCGTGTTTTGGCTATTTTAGATGCTATAAAACGTTTTTCTGATGTCAGTTAAAAAACAAAAAAGTGACGTCAGTTGTCCTTTAAATAAGCCTGACGAGTAAAAAAAATACAATGACGAGCATCGTAGACTTCAACTTGAATGGACCGAAGGATTCGCCTTTGTGGAGAGAAAAGGTTCTGCCATGATTCGAATTTGCAATGAAACAATACCTTCGATGTCAATGGTACTTTGACAAGCCCCATGATAACGTTAGCATCAATATACAGCAGAGAGACAGCAGAAAGCAAGCGTGCAAGCTAATGAGCAGTGTGGAGGCTAGCTAGCAGTAACTTCTGGTATGGACCCGGCCAGTTGACTTTCATTCAGATTGTTTGGCTGGATTTTTACCAATCATGAGGCACGGAAAACTATTCATATTAATGGAGAGTATTATCACAAAGTTATTTTAAATAACACATTCTGAAATTTTGTTGAAATCACATGCGTGTGTGTGTGTGTGTGTGTGTGTGTGTGTGTGTGTGTGTGTGTGTGTGTGTGTGTCTCGCACTGAAAAACATTTCTAAATATTTTAGATTTATGGCTCTCTCTCTGTCGCACGGCAACTTCACTCGGATATCATCAAGATGCAATTACATCAACGGCTATCACAAAGGTAAATAAAACGACTTTATTATCCAGTACAGTTTATTTCTTTAATTACAATACAATAGCACATTTATTATACATAAAATAAGGTATATTTTGTGTAGTTTTAAGGCTTATTTCAGAGAAAATTATGTTTTATGGAGATCTGGGAACGGATTATTCTCATTTTAATGGTTTCTTATGGGAAATAAATGTTTGGAAGATGAAGCTTTCGCTTTACACACACTTTCTGGGAACCAATTAAGTTTTTTAAGATGAGGTATCACTGTACTAACTTACAAATCGTACACTTGTTTTTAATGAAATTATTTTCTATTGAGAAAATCTGGTTTTGCGATGAAATTATATCAAAGACCATAATGAAAGACCTTTTTAAAAAAAATAAAATTGTCTGTTAAGTGCTTCAAACACTTAAGAATGAAAAAAAATGACTTTTATCAGTAGCTAAAATTGTAAAAATTAATTATTTCAGTCAGTTGACTAAAAATGGAGAAGTCTGCAATTGCATTTGAACTCTTCATACAGTCTTGGAGACTTACTTCCATAGTACTGTCCAGAGACCCAACACTGTTCCTTCGACCACGCTTCCCTGCACCCCACCAGGAAGAGTAAAGTTAGCATAGAGAAAGATTTCAAAGTTGCATCCATACTAAGAAAAAGCATGTTCTGATAGACCTTTTCATAGTGTTTTGTCAACAATAGGCGCCAGGATACAAACGTCCAGGTGGCAGACCACGAACCCTGACCTAAACTTAAAAAAACAACAAAAACGTGTGTTTGGCATAGGTTTATGTTGCCCCTCCAGATATACCCTGAAAGGTTTATTCCCCCTTGCCCCATTTTCCTTCCTCAACATCCAAATTAATTGTGGAAGGATGATCATAGGACTACCAACCACTACTCAAGCGACAGACTAGGAACTATAGAAATCTTTGACAGAGCCAGTTCACATCAACAAAATTGTTTTGATTGTCCCAAACTTCTAAGGATGGATGGAATCGCGCTCCGAGAACAAGGCCGTAAGTTTCCACCACCTGGAGTCTGCCTGATGTCACAGTGGAAAGGTCCATAGAACCAGACAATACAATCATATCTGAAGCGACCCATCCCCGTTGCAGCAAGGAATATCAAACTTTTTCCTTACCTGTCTCAGATAAATCCCTGAGAGATGAACTAAGGGCAGTGCGTTTGAGACCTTCGCCAATGGAGCAGTTGTCATCAAAACTTGTCCCTCCCAAAGTACCATTCACAATGTCGCTCTTCACACCAGCTCCACCTCCTACCACACCTCCAGTCAGCAAACTAGGCCTCATGACACCCTTCTGTTTCTCCAATTCCGCTGCAAATATAACCCAGAGGAATTAAAATGGGGCATCTGATGGTAACGGTTGACTTTTCATTCGCTTTGATGCAAATCGTTATACAGTATGCCCACACATTTAGTGTGACATTCAACACGTTGACACCATAGTGGTCATTTCTCAAAATCTGTCTGAGAATGACAGAGAATAAGAAGTTATCATATTTAAAGGTTTCATGATGTTATATGCTTAGTCAACATGTGTGACTCGAATACACAATTGAAGCACAGACAACTTGGGGTCAATCAGGTCAACAGACACAGTAAGTTAAACTGTCATCTTCATCTATGAGATCCAGCAATGGACAGAATTTAGGTCTTGGGATACTTCTTTATCACCAAAGCAATTAGCGACGTAAAACTCCTTCACGGGAAGAGCTCATTAGCCAGAATACAAATTTATTAGTTCGTGGAAGAGACGATGTTTTATTGTTTACAGCTGTTGGGGCTCAGAACGTTCCAAGGGCGTGGTATTCTAATAAAGAAAACTATGTTTTACTAATGTATCACTTAAATTTGCATATACTCTCAATAAATAGCTTGGCAGAGAGCTGCAGAATTCAGATGTCGGTCATGAATGGCTACGTCTCCTGCCGGCAGTAAAGACAATCTTTCTGGGTTCGAGTCTTTGTCCACAGTGTCCGATCGAACATCTCAGACAGACAATGAAACACTCCACCCCGAACCAAAATCAGACGTTTTAGCCGAGTAAGCTACAGCAACATTAGCTTCTGATAATGGGTATATACTTTGAATATTCGCCAAGATGTAAAGGTGAGCTGGTGGATCCGTTTGTGGTTAGATCCAATGAATTAATCTATAAAGTGTAATAGCACATTGATTAAACACTGCTTCCACAGGTGAAAGCAGAGTCAAACCTTAACTCATTCACTGCCAGACATGTGCAAAAATGTGTCAACTCTTGTGCCAGGGTGTTTGTCATTGTCACTCGAATTCCAGGACCCACAGAGCATTGAGTTTTAGGACTACATAAGCATTCAATACAGCGTAAGAAACCCTAGACTCTCTTCTTTCATCAGAAAAAAAGTGTTTTCTCCCCTCGCTCCTCGAGCTCCATTATGTGACGTCCCAAAGATTAAAAAAATCTTGTTGTTCTTACTTTGGATGCTAACACTGTTAGTGCGAGAAATGTTGCAAGAAGCACGTGTTTCAGAACAGTGACCAGTAGATGGAGCCCTTACATTCGACTCTGTATTTCTCCATCTCCTGCACTTCAGCAACACTCTCTCTGAGGTCACTCACAAAGCGAGTGCGGTCTTGCTGACTCGGGGCCATAAAAACAATGAGAACTTTTCGTTCCCCACCCAAGACTGCAGAGGTCAGGCGGATTCCATGAGGGTAATCTAAAAGCAGAACAACAATCAGAACCGATGTCATTAAATGACATTGAGAATTGAAAAGTGTAAAAAAGGAATCACTTTTCTTACATGAGTTCTGGAACATGTGCACTTGCATCTCAACCAGAGGGAACGATTGTCTAAAATTGTACGTCACTGACGTTTTCTTCTTCTGAAAGATTTTGGTTACCTGATGCAGAACACAAAGACAATAACTCAATGGCTGAATCTTTGATGAACGAAGCATTTCCGCAACTACTTCTGTTCTTTTGTTCCCTAATTGTTTGTACATTAAACACATACAGTGATACCTCGGTTTACGAACGCCTTGGCTTACGAACTTTTTAGTTTACGAACGTTACATTTCTGAAAAATTTACCTTTAACTTCGCATACAAACTTTTTTCGTACACGGAGCTGCCTCAATGAGTGATGTGTAGTTTGCGAACGAGCCCGTTCTTCTCACAACAAAATGGCAGCCGGCTTGTTTCGGTCCTCTATTTCCCGCCCCAAGTCTTCGGTTAAAGCCATGTGATTGGTCAAGAACGCAGCAGTGAGGGGGGTGGGGTTTACAGATAGAGAGAGAGTGAAGCCGTTCTCCAAAAATAAAATGGCTGCCGACTTTTTTTGTCCTCTATTCCCCGCCCCCAGTCTTCGGTTAAAGCCACGTGATTGGTCAAGAACGCAGCAGTGAGGGGGGGGTGGTTTAAACATTAAAGAGATAGGCAGACGACAGTGAGAGAGTTTCAACTTTGATAGTTCAAAGGCAGAGTGTCGACTGCAAGGTTAAAATATCCCATCAATCAGGCTCCACAAGCACAAGCCATCTGTCCACTTGATGCAAAAAGCTATCAACCCAGCTAAACAGAACACAATTGATGAGGAACTAGATAAAATTATCACAGAGAAAGCACGTAAAGTGACCTTGAGAGTTTTGAAAGGCGCTTATAAATGAAATGTATTATTATTATTATTATTATTATTACAATGGATTATTCCTCAAGATGGTGAAAGAAGATGGTTACGTTCCTCATCAAGCGTTTAATGCTGATGAAACCGGCCACTCCATTCCATCAAGCCACCAACAACCATCACAAAGGTAAATTAAATGACTTTATTATACAGTGCAGTTTATTTCTTTAATTATAGTAGCATAGCACATTTATTATCCATAAAATAAGGTATATTTTGTGTAGTTTTAAGGCTTAGAATATTAGAAAGTAGAAAATTATGATTTATGGGGACCTGAGAACGGATTATTCTCATTTTAATAGTTTCCTATGGGAATTATTTTTTTGAGATACACACTTTTCGCCTTACACACTCTGTCTGGGAACCAATTAAGTTTGTAAGCCAGGTATCACTGTACAATAATTTGTTTGATTCAGTAACTGCACAACAGAACAGTTTTAAACCAGTTTGGATGCAACAAAAGGAGCAAACAGGTTCACAAAAAGGTCACTGTCTAAAGCCACATTGACAGTCTCTAAGTTTCAAATGCGTGAGGCTTAAGTCATTAATTGTTGAGGCATTAAGTCATTAAGTGATGAGGCATCAGGTCATTAAAGGACAACCGACGCCCCCGGACAAGTATTTATTTTGTAAAATCACTTCAACTGACTTCTACTGAGCGTATTTTAGAAAGATTCCACCGCATAAAGCTATATTTTACGTTTTAAGACTCGTGCTGAATATTCAGGAAGTCTCTTTTTCGAGTCGGTGACGATTCCTGACGTGACGTCACATCTGGAACGCCGTGTGGCTCCGGCCTTTGGTGAATCAGATTTCAAAGAAATTAAACGATTATCTCAAGGCCCCACTGCATATTATTTTCTATGTATGGACACCTGTGAGTCTGAGAAAGATAAACTGTAAAGAAAGCACCAAAAAGGTCACCTTACCACCAAGAGGTCATTAAAGAGAAAGACCTCACGCTGATGTAAGCCTATTCTCTGAGGTCTGTTGGTATCGGGCACCTCGTACAGCTGGCAGCAACACACTAGCCTACGATGGGGTAGGGACAGCACCTAATAAGACAAATACAACAATTATATACAGTACACACAGACACACACACACACACACACACACACACACACACACACACACACACACACACACACACACACACACACACACACACACACACACACACACACATTCCTGTTTCAATCGTTTTGTGAGGTCCGGATAACTCCAGATAAGGAGTGAGGACCACCGTTGCTGATAAGTTTAGAGAAGAACCAGTGTTGCATTTGAACACTAAATGTCACCCCATTTCTCACTTAAAATTCTTTAAAAACAAAGAAATAAAAGGTGGACTTGAAACTGAAATAACAGCAGGAGTGAGGTTTCTGAATGGGTACATTCAAAGTCCTCACCCCTGTAGTGAATTTCGTTAAAATATCATTTGACTTTTTGTGGTATGAACTTTTTCCTTTCATTAACCACGCACACACACGTAAACACACACAGTGAGTAAAAAGGGTGTGTATCCAAGTGAAATGAAAATACACACAAAAAATTATTTGGGGGGAATTTGTGCGGACCTTTCTGAAAAATTAGCAGATGCATATATAAACCCTCTAGAAGCCTTTAGAATGAAAAACATGTGAGGACCGACCAAAAGGTCCTCACTTGTCAAAAATGTCCTCACTACATATGGTATAAAATATTAGTGGTCCTCACAAGATTGTCATACAAACACACACACACGCACACACACACAAATATACTGTATACATTGAAAAATGGTCCTTACAGGTTTCTTGCCCACAAGAACTCTTTCAACTGCTTGCACTTGAGACACATGGTCATCATTGGTCCGCAGCTCCCATTTCTGTATCCGCTGGTAGATCCCGACAAGAAGGTCCCTGGGAATATCTTGACCATTATCTACACCTTCGGTTAATAAAAGGGAGGGATTGCGTCACTAAATATCTGATTAGATTATGCGCGAGATGAAATATGACAAAGTCAATCAAAATGGTCAACAAAACTTTACTTTGAAACCAATCACTAGTATATAAGTGATACATGCAGACAACCTTCTAGGGATGACCTGTTGCGCTGGGTCATATTTGAAGAAAATGAAGGCTTTTGGGTACCCCTCACAGACCGTAAAATATGGTCATAGAAATGTGGAAATTGCGGATGGTTTGAATGGTCAAGAAGCACCTCTTAAATTCTTGATGAAGTCCTCCAGCTTCATCTTCCTCTCTGCTTTGACGTTAGGGCTGTACATGTCTGTGTTGAGAAGGATTATAGCGAAGGCCAAAATGAAGATGGTGTCAGGGTTCTGGAATTGCCGAACCAGGATGGGATTGCATACGCAGTATCTCTGACTGCATGGGAGACAAGAAACAGAGTGAGTGTAGTTTGATGGTTCCAAAGCTGCGCTCACCTCTGGTAAGCCTGAAATGTCCAACGGACATTACAAACCTAAAGGCTTCAATCAGCCGTTCGACTTTTTGCGCTTCTCCTTGAACTTTGATTTGAGCCTGGAACTTCCTCAGCGCGTCATCCAAGTCCATTCCGGAGAAGTCCATCTCGTCAACCACACAGCTGAAATTGACGCAATAGAGATGTTTTCATATTTGCATGTCTGGATCAAACAAAGTAGGGCTTCCTTTCTGTACCCACTCTAAAACATCTTTGTTAAATTGCTTCTGCCGGTTTCCCAGGAACTCTCCAATCATTTGCCTGCTCAGACCTTTCCTCTCGAGGATGAAACGAGCAATCCCAACCGGAGTGTCTGACACAAAGCCTCTCTCGATCAGGTACTGGATTCCTTTCTCTGGTTTCCTGTTTAAAAGAAACATCAGTCCATTTCAAAGACAACTGTACGAATGATCTGTTTCGTTGCAATCCAAACATCTTACTTGTTGAAGAGGTTGAGACCTATGCGGTACTGGCGTCTCTGGACAACATCGCTATTGAAGGGCGGAGAGTCCCAACTATTCCTGCTTTCTCTTTGATAAGTCTGTTTTCCCAGAGAAGACAGCGGTTCCTGAAGACTGTCCTGAGACGAGGAACCGGAGCTGCAGTTGACCGTCTCATTGGAGTTAGTGGTAGAGTTCAGAGAGTCGTTGTCTCCATCCGAGCAACACGGTTCCAACCCTCCGGAGGGCAGCGCCGTCGACGAGGAGGAGGACAGAGGGGTGGTGGGGGGCTGTTGGGGTGATGAAGATGACGAGGGCGTGTCAGGGTACTGATGGTGGTGGATGGGGTGGTGATGGTGATGGTGGTGGTGGTGGGGGAGCGAGGCTACTTGGTGAGGGATGTGTGTAGGCATGGCTCTGCCCGGCGCTCGGATCTGACCCTGGGCGGCCGTCGTGGAGGGCGAGCGAGCGCCTGTGTTGTGGGTGTGTTTGATCGTTCCCTGAGGTGAGCCACTTCCCACCCCAGGCTCCTGCTCATATACCAACTGTCTGGTGAGAGAGCCCCGGTCTGAACGGTCGCTCATGTCCACTGAACTGTCGCTTGGTGGCTCAATGGTGAGAAGAGGCAGGTGTGCGCCCCTCAGACGATAGTCCCGACACTCTGTGCACGGTGTACTGCGCCGACTGTTACTGCTGCCCCCACCTTCCGTGTCTCTACTGTCCTCACGCACCCCGACACCCCCACCGGGGCCCCAGTATTCTGTGTCTGTGCTACTGGGTGCCCGGTCAGGGGAGAGCGGGGAGGACGGTATGCCGTCGTCCATGTAAAGTGTGACGTCGCTGTACGAGGTGGCTGTACTGTCACCGTGCATGCTGAGTCCTCCTCTGACTCCTCTGGCTCTTTCGCCCAGGCTACGTCGGGAGGAGGGGTTGCTGCTGCTGCTCCACATACACTCCCCAAAATCTTCACTAAGACCGCCACCCTCTCTACTGCCCTCTTGGGAGTCATTGCGACTCGTACGGCACGTCAAGGCGTCGTCTATCGAGTCAGCTAGCGACTTAACCTAGACAAAACAGAAACAAAGGCAGCAGTCATTCATTCATCCCATTGTCACCAAACAGAATCAGTGAAGTCCAATTGCGGACCTCCAATTTCCTGATTAAACTACTGTACAATAGTTGATACTTTATCAAGATGGGGGAACTAACTAGCAGGTAAAGTGAATTGACTGTGAATGGTGCTTTCTAATGTCTTTGTAATTTATTTGTTTTGGTGTGCCTTGTTGACTATATGATATTTGCTCCATGTAAGGCTATTTGTGTACAGCAGTAGGTGTTTTAAAGTGCTCTAAAAACACAGCTAAGTTTAGTTGAGTTGACATGTCCTCAACCTTTTGTCCACTCCAGAATGGTTTATACAAGTCCACCTGATTACTTCTATTGTCCTGACCGATTATGGTCTATGACTGGCCTGGTTGTACTTCTATTGTCCTGACTGATTATGGTCGATGACTGGCCTGATTGCCCCATTCGCTCTGGTATAACCTCATCAGCATGATTATGTTACCACAGCATAGACCAGTGGTTTTTAACCTTGTTGGAGGTACGGAACCCCACCAGATGAGAATCCATGTTGTACATATTCACCCGACCACTTTCTTCTTTTGCCTGACATAGTATGGATATAATATAAAAACGACGTACGACAATGACAGTCGCACGTTGATTACTGCTAGCTACTGGCTAGCCTGTTCATTCGTTGTGAATGGGGCAAGCAGCAGCAGTCTAGCTTGCCCCTCTTCTTCTCTCTCTCTGTATTCATTTTTCCGATTTGGTACGCTTCTGACTCTATACTGCCCCCATGATTTCCTGTGGTATTTCTCTGTTTTGTCCGGAGCTTTACCGATTGCTAAACGGACATAACAACGGACGAAACGACCTCTGGGGCCAGACGAAATGTTCAGTTTCCGTAATTGATAGAAGTGTGTCGTCGGAGGCTCTGCCGAACCCCTGAGGTCGACTCACCGAACTCCACGGGTTCGATCGAACCCAAGTAAAGAACCAGTGGCATAGACCATAATCAGTCAGGACCATAGAGCTAATCAGTGCAGCCTCAGGGAATAGTCCTCTGCTCCCCCCAACCTGAGAGCAGGGACCAATCATAGCAGAGTCTGGCACCACCACGTCCGAACAGTAGGTAAATATATATATAGGGCCGAAACTACCAGCAAAAAGACTAGTTCGCCGACGAAGCCTCTTGGATAAGTAGCGAAACGTCCGACACCTTCAAAGAAGTACAGATGACGGCTGAAGAAACCTTTTCTTTGTCCAATTTGACAAAGAAATGAACTGTGCTGAACATATGAGAAGAAGCAGGTGACTTTAAAATCCGGACGATAGAAAAAAAAAAATGGGAGACCTGTTTGCAGAAGGAGTCCTCTAAGTGGGTGTAGGTTCCCGGGCGATCGGCGTCAGGGGAATGAGGAGGACCTATGGCCACACTGTGGGTGAAATTGGTTTGAGTCTGGGCCTGCTGCTGAGGTTGCCGCTCATCAAAAGAATACTGAAGCCTCATATTGGACAGGATGATGCGACGTGTCATTCGACTCTCTGAGGCAGAGCTTCGGAGGCGCTCAAAGTTCTTGTTCATGCGATACTGTCTGAAGGCCGTCTGAATGGTCCTAGCTGCCCTCCGGCTCACAAATGAGCCCCCGTATTTCCTTTCCAGCATTTCCACCTGCGGGACATTGGGGAGAGATTATTAGAGCATGCATATCGGCACTTTACGTAGCTTTTTACTTGTCCAGTGTGCCCCCATTAGGAGACCTCTACCCAAAATATTTTCTCTGTGATATCCTTCCCCAAGCATTTTCTTCAGGTACAGTGAGACCTCAACTTACAAACACCTTATCTTACAAACTTTTCGTCTTAAGAACCTCTAATTTATGAAAATTAAACCTTATAATAAGCACTATTTTCATAATACACACTCACCACGGCTAGCGGAGTGATCTTCGGCGGAAGCACACGACCGAACAGCGCTCCAGCCGGCGCTACTTTGCACACCCCCTCTCATTGAATGCACACGTCGATCGTCTACTTGGAGCTTTTTGCTGATAATTTTACTATGATGGGACCGAAAAAAAACCCCACAATGCAGTGTATTTCTTTCAGTACAATACAATAGCACATTTATTATACATAGAATAAGGTATGTTGTGTGTAGTTTTAAGGCTTATTTAGTTAAAAACTATATTTTATGAAAACCTGGGAACGGATTATTCCTATTTTAATGGTTTCCTATGGGAATTTTATTTTTGAGATACACACTTTTCGCTTTGTCTGGGAACCAATTAAGTTCGTAAGTTGAGGTCTCGCTGTATCATACAGTATATCGATGAAAAGGTTTCTTCAGCCATCATCTGTACTTTTTTGAAGGTGTGGGACGTTTTGGTCCTCATTCGAAGAGCTTCGTCAGCAAACTAAAGTTGTGCTGGTAACTCTGGCCCCCATATATATCCCTAATGCACAGAGGTAGCAGTGCCAGACCTCTGCACTGATGGGTCCCTGCTCTAAGGTTGAAGGAGCGGTCCATTCGGGATATATTTAGGGCCAGAGTTACCAGCACAACTTTACTTCGCTGACAAAGCTCTTCGGATGAGGAGCGAAATGTCTGACACCGTCAAAGAAGTACACATGGCGGCTGAAGAAACCTTTTCATCGATGGACCATTCCTGTACGACTGAGAGCCTACACAGACATATTATACAGTGTAATGTCCCATGTGACTCAATAGAAATGCATTTGTATAATAAAATGTCGTCGCACAAAATTGCTATTTCCAAATTGGTCCGTGGGCCAAAAGGAACTAACGTGTGGGCTAAAAGAATTTTATGGCCATAGGGGAGTAAGAGCTCAAACACTGAATATTGCAGGCTGGCACAGCGGGAATTTAATAGAACAAACAGATTACTCACTCCCATCCTGCTTTGAACTATTATTGGTTTTTCAATGTACAATATTGTAATGAGAATTTTATAATAATAATTATTATAATCATCCATTTCATGTCTAAGCGCCTTTCAAAACTTTTAAGGTTACTATACAGTCACAGGATGGGGTTTTCTGCGGGTGAGAAGCGGCAGCCACATGCGCCAGCGTTCACTCAACCCGGAAGTAACTCAAATAGATAGAAAGCTAGCCAGCTAGCTAACAGATAGCTTAATAGATAGCCAGCTGGACAGTTAGCTAAATAGCTGGATAGCCATATAGCTAATAAATAGCCAGCTACATAGCTAGATAGCTAGACAGATAGCCAATACATAACAAATCGATAGCCAGCTAGGCGGTTAGCTAATTAGCTAGATAGCCAAATAGCTATTAAATAGCCAGTTACATAGCTACATGTGCTAATAGATAGCAAATGGATAGCAAATAGATAGCCAGATAGGTAGCAAATAGATAGCCAGCCAGGTAGCTAGCTAATAGATAGCAAATAGATACAACTCCAGCCACGCGGCGCAATCCGATTGGCCTTTCTTAGTCCCGGAAAGACACCAAAGTCCTTTTACAGGATTGACATATGAGAAAAACTTTATGGATATTAAACTCTCAGCGACTTACTCAAATAGATTTGTAAGACAACAAAAACAAGATGAAAGTACAACGTGGCTTCTCATATAATATTAGCCTGGATTATTTGACTTGAGGTGGTGGATGAAAAGGTTTTTTCAGCCGTCATCTGATTGCCCCATTTGCTCTAGTATCATCTCATCAGCATAACTAAGCCTATGTTGCCTACGAAGTCTGTTGTACTCATACTCAGGCAGCACAATAGAAGTCTACGACTGGCCTGATTGTCCCATTTGCTCTGGTATCATGGGGCAATCAGGCCAGTCGTAGACCTCATACTCAGGCAGGACAATAGAAGTAATCAGTGGAGCCGCAGGCAGTAGTCCTCTGCTCCTCCAACCTGAGAGCAGGGACCAATCATAGCAGAGTCTGGCACCGCCACGTCTGGACAGTCGGGAAGTATAAAGGGCCAAAACTACCAGCAAGACTTTAGTTCGCTGAATAAGCATCTTGGATAAGAAGCGAAACATCCGACACTTTCAAATAAGTACAGATGACGGCTGAAGAAACCTTTTCATCGATGGACCACTCCTGTACGACTGAGAGCTTACACAGACGACTTGAGGTGATGGATTGCTGTCTTTGTTACCTTCTTATCCTGGAGATCAGTTGAAAGTTCATAACTGTCTGAAAGAGCCTTGCATCTCTTGTTTTCCTCCTCTTCCTGCTTACGGAGTGCTAAACTAGCTGGTTGGTGACGTGTTCGTAGCACCCAGGCCAAGCTGGCAGAATTGGAGGCTGCCACGCATGAGGGGTCTCTGGAACTCGGAGCGGTCACACTGCTCTTGCCGTCACCGTAGTGTTCGGAGCCTCGCAGGTAAGGCGTCTTGCTGAAAGTGCTGTCCTTATTTGTCCCCGTTTCCACAGGACAATGCGACTCCACATCCGCACTAGAGAAGAAATAGCTTTTTAGAATGACTGAATAAGAGTGCATTCGAGAGAACAAATCATTCCTTTGGAGGATTTTTTTAGATAGAAACGAACACGAAAACTCAGGGTGGAACTAACCTTGTTCTGATGGATCTCATGTGGAACCTTAAAGGACAACCGGCAGCATTTTTTTGTTTCCTAACTGGCATCAGAAAAACCGTTTTATAGCATTTAAAATACCCAAAACACGCAGGCTGATATTTCTAGTCAACACAAAATAAAAATGACTTAAAGTGTCTCAAAACTGCCACAAAATGAGCTAAAAACTGGGTAGATTCAGAAAGTCCCGCCCCCTTGTTCGTGACGTCACGCCAGGATACTCCTTCACAAACTCCCTTGCTCCAGAATCAAAACAATAGCTTCAGATTCGGAGAAGATGCTTTCTTGTTACTCATCCAGTTATTAATATGATTCAAATAGTTCTGAAGAGATAGTCATATAGATAGCCAATAGCTAGCTAGATAGTTAATATATAGCCAGCGAGATAGCCAGCTGGAAAGCTATTAGATAGCAAATGGCTAGCTAGCGAGATAGCCAGATAACGAGCTAGCTAGATAGCCAGATACATAAAAAGAAGTGAAATGAGGAAAAAAAGAAATAACAATGGAGTCATTGGCGTGCTAAAAAAGCTTGTACGTTACGCATCAAAATAGACCCCCAAAAAGCAGGTAGGAGGGAGGAGCAGGGTGTATTTGACAAATTGTATTAAAATAAAGTCAGCAGGAACAAAATCAAAAACTTAAAAGTCATTTGAAGAGAAAAGTCCAAAATATCAAACAAAACCATGAGTAAAAAAAAAAAAAGACAAGATGACACAAACCTGATAAGGTGAAACAAATAATGACTCGACACTGAATGTTCGTGCCGGGAGTCCTTTTAACTGCCACTGATTAAAACGACCAACACCTGTGCAGCTGCAGGTGGTGCCCGACAGTGCCACCTGTTGGTTGCAAACCAAAACGTGACAAAAGAGTTGTTTTGTGCTTTTGTAATAATAATAATAATACATTTTATTTACATGAAATTATGATGAAATTATTTTCAAAACTCTCAAGGTCACTTTACAGTCACAGAATTAGTTTTTCTGCGGGTGAGCAGCGGCAGCCACATGGCCAGCATTCACTCAACCAGGAAGTAACTCAAATAGATAGAAAGCTAGCTAGCTAGCCAACAGATACCTAGCTAGATACCTAATAGACAGCTAGCTAGCTAGCAAAATAGCTAATAGATAGCAATTAGCTAGCAAATGCTATTTTCTCCACCGTTAAAATGTATTGAAACACTGGCAAATTTCACAAAATATACAAGTAGGTTGCCCATAGCATTACACATTATGACAAATGGCAAAGAGGACAACTCTAATCACGACTAAATAAAATATTAACAAGAACGTTTATTAGTATTTTGGGAAATAAATGGAAAAGATGTTTCCGCCCGGTCTCGAACCGGGGACCTTTCGCGTGTTAGGCGAACGTGATAACCACTACACTACGGAAACGCTGATGTATTACGGTGTAATATATTACATATACTGTGCGCCAATTCAAATCAATGTCAGTACTAGTTGTTTTAAGTTGATCCTGTCTACTTGATATCTAATTTAAAACGTATTTTCTTACAGTGTTTTTTAGGGGTTCAATTACCTGACGTGTTTCGGTGTATACTTCCGCTTTCGTCAGTGTCACGGAGCATCACAACATCCGTGACACTCTGACGAGGGCGGAAGTATACGCCGAAACATGTCAGGTAATTGTACATCTAAAAAATACTGTCCGTAAGAAAAGAATCTGTTTTAAATTAAATGTCAGTATTATTGCAGTCTTGAAACGTGTTTTTCCTTCTAGCCATCCATTTTCAAATTGGTATGTCCTCACGAAGATCACAGGACTTTTATTTGTACTACTTTTTAAATAAAGGTTTTTTTTTCAGCAAAAATAGAAACATTTCACGATAGAAACAATTATCTTCATGATTAACGTCGGAAAAAAAATCAGCAACATTATCCATATTGCGTAGTTAAAGGCAACGTTTATTTTAAATCAGTTTTTTATCACATTTCACCTCCTCCCTTATTGATGACGTCACCAAGACAATTCTGCGTATTTCAGGACAAATTCAATGAAGAATAACGCCCAAAAGCCAATACACGATACCGATATAACGAGACTTTACTGTATTTTAATCTACTTTTCTTTCTGTCTCTTTTTTACGTCCATAAAAAAGTCAATTATGTTATATTTGATATATTATATGAATAGACAAAGATTACAAAATGGTATACTGGACCATACAATGTACTTATGCATGTATTTATGTATGTATTTATTTATGTGTTTATTTATATATATTTATGTATTTATATATGTATTTATGGATGAATTTATACATGTATTTATTTATGTATTTATTCAAGTCTTTATGTATTATTTTTGTTTATGTATAAATGTATTTAAGTTTTTTTGTTTGTTTATATATATTTATGTATTTATTGATGTATTTGTTTGTTTATATATATTTATGCATTTATTTACGTATTTATATATGTGTTTATTTATGTATTTATATATGTATTTAAGTGTTTGTTTATATATATTAATGTATTTATGTATGTATTTGTTTGTTTATGTATTTATTTGTTTATATAGATATCTGTATTTATTTATGTATTTGTTTATATATATTTATGTATTTATATATGTATGTATTTATATATGAATTTATTTATGTATTGATATATGTATTTATTTAAGTGTTTGTTTATGTATTTATTTGTTTATATATATTCATGTATTTATTTATGTCTTTATATATGTATGTATTTGTTTGTGTGTATATATATGTATTTATATATGTACTTATTTATTGTTTATTCATATATATTTATGTCTTTATAGGTTTGTTTATTCATTCTAATAATGAAAGAACTTCCGGGCTGAGTGAACGCTGGCGCATGTGGCTGCCGCTGCTCACCCGCAGAAAAAATATCCTGTGACTGTAAAGTGTCCTTGAGAGTTTTGAAAGGCACTTAGAAATAAAATATATTATTATTATTATACTAATGATATTAAGCTTATTTGATAGACAATTATGCCATATTGTTTGTTTCCTAGTCAATAAGGTGTTCTCCCCATTTCCTCTTTTTTTGTATTTATATTTCCTCCTCCTTGGTTCCTCAAATAGATAAAAAAAACTCAGTCGAGTAGATGTTACTCGGTTACTGTTGGACCTTTTGTGGGTGGTGAGGCAGTTGTTCAGATGAAAATGTTGTTGCTATGGCAATGTATTGACCGTTATCACTATTGAAGTGGGTGTTGAAAGATGCTATACAGATTGTGAATGGCAGTCGAAAGACTTAAAATGCCGCATAGTTACCTCTGTTCAAATGTATTGAACAATGAAATAGTGAAGCAAATTTCTTATTTTGGGATGTTTTTATGTCTTACGTGTGAAATGGAAAAATTAAGCATTGGGCAGATGGTATTTTCATTCGGTTGAGTCACATGAACCTTGCGAGCAACAGGCCTGCTTGTCGAAAACATGTTTCTGAATTGAACACAGGCTAGTGTTAAGCCAAAGAGGACACAAAAGAAAATTACAGTCGAGAAGAAGAGCATCGAAAAACACAAACTTAATTGGTTCCCAGAAAGTGTGTGTAAGTTCGTCTATCATAACATTTATTTTTGTGTATGGCGAAAAGTGTGTATCCCAAAAAATAATTTCCCATAGAAAACCATTAAAAGGAGAATAATCCGTTCCCAGGTCCCCATAAAAAAAATACTTTTCTACGAAATAAGCCTTAAAACAACACAAAATATACCTTATTTTATGTATAATAAATATGCTATTGTATTGTAATAAAAGAAAATAAACTACTGTATAATGAAGTCGTTTTATTTACCTTTGTGATTGTACGTAGTTGTCAATGGATGACGAACCTCCAGGTTGCCTCTTGATGATGTCCGAGGGAAGTTGCCGTGCTTTCTCGGCAATAATACCCTCAATCACACTGTCACCTGCTAGCTGCTTTCCATTAATCCAAATCAACAGACATTTTTTCAACCTCTGCTATTGCCTGAGACCGTTGCTTACACAGAGACACCATGAACAGCTTCCTTGTTTTTAAGGATGGTAGCAATGGTCGATTTAGCGTAATGGTACTGGGATGCAACGGTCGCAGGCAATAGAAGAGGTTGAAAAACTGTAAAATATAAAGCTATATGCGGTGGAATATTTGGAAGTCATTTGAAGCCATTTTACAAATTATGGACACAACTTGTCCGGAGACGTCGGTTCTCCATTATTTCTCAATAATTATCATATGTGACCTTTATGTAAAAGTAGGGAAACAAGAGCTGATGATAAATAATTCTTACCATGTCGAGATGAGACATCACACGTTCTCCCGCAGACTGCTGTCGCGTGATATTAAACACACCTTCCCTGCTTTCTTTTAGTCATTTGCTCACCTTGCAAAGCTGCACAAGCCACATTCTTGAAGTTTTTTTTGAAGGCCAATAACTATCCACGTCTCCACCCTCCCTGTAATTACATAACTGACGCAGGTAAGGATATCAAGAGGGAAATAAACCACACCGGCACCACTGTGGGTGTGGTGAGTAAAGGTAAATTTGTTGTTTGGTGAATTTGAAACCGTGCTGTGTTCCTATTCAAGGTCTCAAACAAAGTACATGGTGACCCAAAAAGATGCGTACCCATGAAAATTTCTATTATGGCTTTGATTAAAAAGCTATTTATTTCAAATTACAACCACACATTATTCAGTTTATGGAAGACCGTTCGCCAGAGTTTCAGCTATTTCTGTCAATTTTTAGTCAATTTATGGCTTTCCCAAGATGTGTGCCAAATGTCCACCATTTTGTTGCAAGCTAACCTGTACTCGTCTGACAAAGTGGACGCACATTCCCAGCAGACCAATCAGCCCATTTCCAATGGAGCTTGGGCGCCATCTTGTGCATTTTCTGGGACGCCACATTGGAGTCGAGACGGCTCGAATTGATACGGATGGACTTCTTTAATGGATTGCAAACATTTATGCTTTCCTCTTCAGAACTATTTGAATCACATTCATAACTGGATGAGTAACAAGAAAGCATCTTCTCCGAATCTGAATTCTCTGAAGCCATTGTTTTGATTCTGGAGCAAGGCAGTGTGTGACCAATAGTGACATCACGAACAAGGGGGCGGGACTTTCTGAATCTGCCCAGTTCCGAGCTCATTTTGTGGCAGTTTTGGGACACTAACTCATTTTTATTGGTGTTTTGCATTTGACTAAAAATATCAGCCTGAGTGTTTTGGGTATTTTAGATGCTATAAAACGTTTTTCTGATGTCAGTTAGGAAACAAAAAAAAAAAAAAAATGGTGTCGGTTGTCCTTGAAGGAAAATGGACCTGTGTTACCTGTTGAGCTGTTGAGTCAAAAGACAAAGAAATGGAGGGGGAGCACACACTTTTATTTTGTTCTTAATTAAATAAAACGTTTTGAGAAACAGAGTACAGTGACAGATGTGGGAACCGACAGCATATTGAACAAATTGCAGATATTTTAATGAGATGTATTGGGGGCATGACATCACTGGCAAGGGCTCACTAACAAATAGTGACAAGTCAGCTAATCCAGAATCAAGTAAAATGAGTGCAACGGGGGATGATGGTGATGCCTTTCGACAACTGGAGAGAGCAGCAGGAAATGGAAAAAAAAAGAGCACGAAGGAGAACATCGTCAAGATTCTTTAAAGGACAACCGACACCTGACACCTCCGGACAAGTTGCATCAAATTACTTCTACTGAGCGCATTTTACAAAGATTCCACCGCGTATAGCTATATTTTAAGACTCTGTGAATATTCAGGAAGTCTTGTTTTCAAGTTGATGACGATTCCTGACGTGACGTCACAGAGGGAACGCCCCTGACCGACAAAGCGACACACAATGCCTTTGGGTACTTTTTTTCGTTTTTAGTTCTGAAGATTAAAGCATACATGTTTACAATCATTAAAGAATTATATGTGCCATTTTGAGGCAACATTGGGGGAACATCTCACCCAAAAAAAAAAGGGAGCTAATGGCCAGCTCCGTTTCTTATATGGCGCTTGGCTGCCCTCTTTTGGCGGCTTTTGTTTAATGCGGTTCGGCGCAGGATCGGATATATCGATAGTCCCGGTTATATCAATATTTTTTCGGACTCCCTTGAATATCGATATAACGAGACTTTACTGTATCTATTAGCTATCAATTAGCTAGCTTGCTTTCTATCTATTTGAGTTACTTCCGGGTTGAGTGAGCATGTGGCTGCCGCTGCTCACCCGCAGAAAAACTTATCCAGTGACTGTAAGGCGACCTTGAGAGTTTTGAAAGGTGCTTGGAAATGAATTGTATTACTATTATTAGCTAGCTATTAGCTATCTATTACTGGGCTAGCCAGCCGGCTAGTTATCTAGACAGCTATCTTTTAGCGGTCTAGCTGGCTGGGTAGCTATCTATTAGTGGTCCGGCTGGCTAGCTAACTATCTATTAACTATCTATTAGCTAGCTTGCTTTCTATCTATTTGAGTTACTTACCGGGTTGAGTGAGCATGTGGCTGCCGCTGCTCACCCACAGAAAAACTTATCCAGTGACTGTAAAGTGACCTTGAGAGTTTTGAAAGGCGCTTGGAAATGAATTGTATTATTATTATTTCTTTCCTTTCCTTAGTTTTATAGTTTTTTTTCTTAGTTATATATCAATATACAGTACGTATTGATTTATATAGCGCTTTAACAACAACTGAAGTTACTGAAGCCGCAACAAAGCACTTAACTTGGTCAGCTATTATATACAGGAAATAATATATGTATGTGTTTGTGTTTGTGCAAATTACATGCTTAAGTGCACATCCAACATAAAGCCATTGCCCACTTGCCATCCATTTTCACAGGAATTCAGCAACGTTCTGTCGGCAGTGTTAATGAGAGCCTAGCGCAGGAGATTAACATGTAAATGTTGGGTTCTCGCCGTCGCCAGATGCTAAAAAGGACATGTTGTCCCTGATATATGAGCAAAGAAACACAGAGCAAAGAAATGCTACAAGTCAACGTGTGGAATGGCCATCTGCATAAGAGGAATGAAGCGCATTGAATTGACTGGCTCATTGAAGGCATAAACAACAAAAATCAAATCACATTTTAAGAGAACTTTTGGTGATTTTAGTTTGTGCAGAGAAACTGTTTTTTTTTAGTCGCTAAGTACAGCGATACCTCGAACCACTTGGCTTACGAACTTTTCAGTTTATGAACGTTAAATTTATAAACATTTTACCTTGGTATACAAACTTTTTTCGCGAATGAGCCCATTCTCCTAACAACAAAATGGCTGCCGACTTTTTTTGTCCTCTATTCCCCGCCCCCAGTCTTCGCCTAAAGCCACGCGATTGGTCAAGAACGCAGCAGTGAGGAGAGTTGGTTTAAACATTAAAGAGACATGCAGAGAGAGTGAGAGAGTTTCAACTTTGATAGTTCAAAGGCAGAGTGTCAACTGCAAGGTTAAAATATCCCATCAATCAGGCTCCACAAACAACCCGCACAAGCCATCTGTACACTTGATGCAAAAAGCTATCAACCCAGTTTAACAGAACACAATTGATGAAGAACTAGATAAAATTATCACAAAGAAAGCACCTACATGGGATCATTCCTCAAGATGGTGAAAGAAGAAGGTTACATTCCTCAAGTGTTTAATGCTGATGAAACCAGCCACTCCATTCCATCAAGCCATCAACGACCATCACAAATGTTAAAAAAACAACTTTATTATACAGTACAGTTTATTTGTTTAATTATAATGCCATAGCAAATTTATTATACACAAAATAAGGTATATTTTGTGTAGTTTTAAGGATGAGAAGGTAGAAAAGTATGTTTTATGGGGACCTGGGGATGGATTATTCTAATTTTAATGGTTTTCTATGGGAAATAATTTTTTGGGATACACACTTTTCGGCTTACACACTGTCTGGGAACCAATTAAGTTTGTAAGCCAAGGTATCACTGTATTATTATTATTATTATTATTATTATTACCACACGCTGCTCCGTTGTAGTCTAAACTAAATATGGGGTCAGGTGAGGGGGTCTTGAACACACCACCTCGTCGCCTTCCGCCATCTCCAGCTCCAAAAATACAACACCCATCCACCGTACACTGTACACTTGAGTCTCCTGCTGCTTGGCAACAGTGTGGCCTGCCTGCATGCCTGCCTGGTGTGTAGGCGTACGGCAATAAGCACCTGGCAAAAGCTCCGAAGAGGGGCAACAATTGTGCCTAACTACAACAGGCACCTGTGTGGACATCCCGCGTTAAATGCCAAAGTGTCAATAGCCAAAATATGTTTGGGTATGAAAAGCATTCCTAACTTTCCAAATCACCAGCAAGACATCACTTGTCATCTGTGCGTCCTCTAGTGTTGTTATTCTAACCTGCTGCGTGTTTTTCGGCAAGCCCTTGCGCCGACTCCCACCCTCTCTTCTCTCTATTCTTCGTCTCTCTCTCTCTCTCTCTCTCGCCCACAGAGTTCTTCAAAGAAGTATTCACCGCGTTCCCATGGTAACCAGTCTCTCTATTTTTTTCCTCGATAGAATGCGCATGTGACTATCTGATAGATAATAGACAGAATAGAAATTATCATATTTAAAAATTTCATGCTTATAAGGCCCACAATGGAAGCACAAGAAAATCTGGGGTCAATCTGAGGTGAACAGACACAGCCTGTTAAACTGTCATCTTCATGTAGGAGATCTGGCCTCGGACTAATTTTACGATTTGGTAAACTCCTTCAGAGGAAGAGGTCATTAGCCAGGTTACAAATTTATCAGTTCATGTAAAGGACAAACGATTAAAATGTCTATGTTTTGTTGTTTTATAGTTGTTGGTGCTTGGGACATCCAGGGGTGTCATATTCAAATCAACAAGACTATGTTTTACGAATGTATCCCTTAAATTTGCATATACAGTGATACCTCAGTTTACGAACGCTTTAGTTTACGAACATTAAATTCCAGGGAATATAATCTTGGCATACGAACTAGTTTTCGGCAAATGAACAAAACCACACGGAGCGCCACGGTGGCACTATTTTAGTACTTGGTAAACTCCTTAACAGGAAGAGGTCATTAGCCAGGTTACAAATAATAATAATAATAATACATTTCATTCATAAGCACCTTTCAAAATTCTCAAGGTCACTTTACAGTCACGGGAGATGTTTTTTTTTTCCTGTGAGTGAGCAGTGGCAGCCAACGGGTGGCACTGTAGGGCCCTGCCTGCAACTGTACATGTGTGGGTCGTTTTAATCAGTGGCAGTTAAAAGGACTCCCAGTATGACCATTCAGTGTCGGGTCAACCTGTCAGGTTTGTTTTACCTGACAGTTTGAGTAAAGCAAGCCTCTCAGGTTTGCTTTCCTCAGGGTTTTGTTTAATACTTTGGACCTTTCTGTTATGATGACTTTGCTGTTTGAGATTTTGTTCCTACAGACTTTATTTAATACAATTTGTCAAATACACCCTGCTGCCTGCTTTTTTTGGGGGCCTACCACCACTAGCGACACGCAAATGTCTATAAATAATCCCCAATAACTCACAAAAGTTATTACTCTTGTCTTAATACCGTTATGATAATGGCAAAACGTGTCATACTTCCAAGCCTTTCCCAAATTCAAACATAGTTAACGAATAACAGTTTATTTTGCAGTTTTCTATTGTGTGAATACAAAATGGCTGAGTCATCTGTCACTTCAGCTCACAGGTCACTCTGGTGTGTTACAACAAAACGATGAGGTTGCCCGAGTGTCATTCGCGATACAGACATCTCGAGTGACTTATAAGGGCCATTTGCAACCGAACAGAAAAATAATAAAGCAAATTTGCAGGTATTGAATATATTGGCATTCAGATAACCAACAAAAAAATTAGAATAATCGAGTATTCAGATAAAAATACAGTACAGATTTTAGCCTGTTTAAAGAATAATTCTAAAAAAAGAAGAGACATTTCCACTTATTAATAAATGAACATCCATCAATTCATTTTCCAATCCGCTTGTTGCGCGCATGTTTATGGATTATGTGAGGAAAATCGGAGAAAACCAAACAGGAAAGCCAGTCCTGTCTTGACCACAGTTTCACTCCGCTTTGGGCTCGACTTTACAAAAATTTAAAGGACAACCAACACCATTTTTTAGTTTCCTAACTAACATCAGAAAAACGTTTTATAGCATCTAAAATACCCAAAACACGCAGGCTGATATTTTCAGTTAAATGCAAAACACCAATAAAAATGAGTTAAAGTGTCCCAAAACTACTTCAAAATGACCTCGGAGATGGCGAGTTTCAGAAGGTCCCGCCCCCTTGTTCGTGACGTCACGCCAGGACGTCTTGCCTTGCTCGAGAATCAAAACAATGGCTTCAGATTCGGAGAAGATGCTTACTTGTTATTCATCCCGTTATGAATATGATTCAAATAGTTCCGAAGAGGGAAGCATAAATGTTTGCAATCGATTAAAGAAGTCCTTCCGGATCATTTTGAGGCGTCTGGACTCAGATGTAGCGTCCCAGAAAATGCACAAGATGGCGCCCGAGCCTCGTTGAAAATGGGCTGATTTGTCTGCTGGGAATTTGTGTCAACTAGTATCAAATAGTAGTCTTGGTGCAACACACAACGATTCACCATCACATTATTTACATGTTCTCCTTTAATTTCGCCATCAACACGAAGCTTTCACACCAAAGTACCCAAAATGCATTGTGTTTCGCTTTCTCGGTCAGGGGCGTTCCTTCCGTGACGTCACATCAGGAATCGTCACCAACTCAAAAACAGGATTTCCTGAATATTCAGTGTGAGTCTTAAAACGTAAAATATAGCGATATAAAGTGGAATCTTTGTAAAATACGCTCAGTAGAAGTCATTTGAAGTGATTTTACAAATTATGGACACAAAGCTTGATCCAAAACGAAAACAAGAGTGAAAAGAAATCTAGACATGCCCATTCGTCATTGAAACAGATGAGGGCAAATGAATATACATGTAGTTAGTGCCTTTTCACCGTTTCCACAGCAACTGCAAAATCTCGTTTCTCTCACAGCAGTGAGCACTGGTCCAACGACACATCACTTACAGTCAACTATTTAGGTACAGATTCACTTGAGTGAATCTGTACATGAAGAGTTGAATAGCAAAGTCTGGAATGTATGTATGTATGTAATAAATGAAACCCGAACCCTGACAAGAAGGCCTGATTTGAAACCCGAGTCCACGAAATGTCACCTTAATTCATTGCTTCATAAACACATTAAAATAGCATTTTTTGTCAAGCTCTTTCTCTTGTTTCTATTTATAATTGTATTTTATTTTGTGATTGTACAGTGATACCTCGGCTTACGAATTTAATTGGTTCCCAGACAGAGTGTGTAAGGCGAAAAGTGTGTATCG
This sequence comes from Hippocampus bargibanti, assembly GCF_051943395.1. Classification (NCBI taxonomy): domain Eukaryota; kingdom Metazoa; phylum Chordata; class Actinopteri; order Syngnathiformes; family Syngnathidae; genus Hippocampus; species Hippocampus bargibanti. Next base: position 2,469,088 of record NC_142734.1, on the reverse strand, counting down.
CAAAAATTAATTTCCCATGAAAACTATTAAAAATGAGAATAATCCGTTCCCAGGTCACCATAAAACATAATTTTCGACTAAATAAGCCTGATAACTACACAAAATATACCTTATTTTACGTATAAGTGTGCTATGGTATTATACTTAAAGAAATAATTTATATTGTATAAAAAAAGTTGTTTTATTTACCTTTGATATGGGCGTTGATGTTTTGATGGAATGGAGTGGCCGGTTTCATCAGCATTCTTTCATCATCTTGAAGAATGATCCCTTGTATGTGCTTTCTCTGCGATAATTTTACCTAGTTCCTCATCAATTGTGTTCTGTTTAGCTGGGTTGATAGCTTTTTGCATCAAGTGGACAGATGGCTTGTGCGGGTTATTTGTGGAGCCTTATTGATGGGAATTTTAACCTTGCAGTCTACACTCTGCCTTTGAACTATCAAAGTTGAAACAAGTCCAACTTTCACTGTTTTCTCTCCATTTTCTCATTCTCTCTGTCGTCTGCCTGTCTCTTTAATGTTTAAACCACCTCCCCTCACTGCTGCGGTCTTGACCAATCACGTGGCTTTAACCGAAGACTGGGGGTGGGGAATAGAGGACAAAAATGAGTCAGCTGCCATTTTCTTGTGAGGAGAAGGGGCTCGTTCGCCAACGACATCACTCATTGTGGTGCTCCGTGTGTATCCCGAAAAATAGTTTGTATGCCAAGGTAAAAATTTCATAAATTTAACGTTTGTAAACCAAAAAGTTCGTAAACGACGGGGTTCGTAAACCGAGGTATCACTGTACTACTTTTGTCCTGACTGATTATGGTCTATGACTGGTCCTGATAGCCCCATACGCACTGGTATCACCTCATCAGCATGACGAAGCCTACATGGTAACGATCTAAGAAATCTGTTCAAAATTGAATAATGTACATTGGTTGCAAAACACCAAAAAGCTTCCAAATGCTGAGGAGAAGGCATAGAAACACCACCCACGTTTGCGTGGCCTCCCTACCCCCTCACACACACACACTGAATTCTAGACATCTTGTTTTGTAGCATTGCAAAATTTTGACTGAGGCTGGAAATAAACACAGTCGATTTGCTGTGCGGAACCGGACAATGGCAGGAAAGTTCCAGGGCTTAGGGTGCCCTCAGAGAATTTTGTACTGAGACCACTCTCCCTGAATACAAGCGACGGCATCATTTAAAACCCCATTGATCCATTATGTGTGTGTTGATCAATCGGCATGGACTCATAACACACACATTCACTATCTATTTGCTATTTATTAGCTGGCTAGCTATCTAGATAGCTGGCTCGCTAGCTATCTGGTTGGTTGGCTGACTGACTAGTTTTCTAGCAAGCTATCTATCTGTATATCTATTAGCTATATAGCTGGCTAGTTTTCCAGCTAGCTAGCTGTTAGCTATCTATTAGCTAGCTAGCTTTCTATCTTACTTTTGAGTTGTGCCGCTGCTCACCCACAGAAAAACTTATCCTGTGACTGTAAAGTGACCTTGAGAGTTTTGAAAGGCGCTTCGAAAGAAAAGGTATTATTATTATTATTATTATAAGTGTGCAGGCTGGCAAAGGTGAAAAGGGAAAAGCGAGAGAAGAGTAGCAAAGTGCAGCTTGTCTGAGTCATAGCTGCAGCATGTGTGGAGGGAGGGGGGAAAGCGAGCGAGCGAGCGACTGTCCATACGTGGGTACGTACGTGCGAGAGCGAGCCAGAGAGGGAGTTTTAAATTTAGCAAATTGAGCTCATCCGTTGTTCTCCACATTTGGATAATTAACATCCATATCGACAGCGCTGAAGAAGGTCCTCAGCGCTGTCGATATGGATTTCGCAGGCCCGTTCCTCTTGAAGCGTTCCATCCGTTGTGAATGTGCATGTCTGTTTTTTGTCTTATGTAACAGCTTTACTTTTCATATCAGCGCCATTGACACCTTCAAATGACGCTGATTGCATATCCTTCTCTTGCCACTTCACCGTGAGATTGTAAAATAGCAGTGGTGGGTCGTCTCCAAGGCCTTCTCTGGTGGCCTAAAAATACTGATGTGAATTATTTTTATTATGTTTATTATCCAGAGGACAGCAGCAGTATTACAGTAAAGTCTCGTTATATCGATATCGGATATATCGATAGTCCCGGTTATATCGATACTATTTCTATGCACGCACGGAGAAAATCACATGCAAACAGGGTCGGATATATCGATAGTCCCGGTTATATCGATATTTTTTCGGACTCCCTTGAATATCGATATAACGAGACTTTACTGTATATAAAACGACACTTTTACTGGCTCATCTGAAATGCACCGCGTGCCCTTTCCTAAACTTAACCAGAAGGGATTTTTTTTTTATTCCGTGCCATTTTGAGACAACATTGGGGGGGAAATGTATCACCAAAAAAAAGAGGCAGAAAATGGCAACCAAGCTCCGTGTGAGGAATTAATCAGCCCGTTTCCACAGGCTGATAAATTCCTTACATGGAGCTTGGTCGCCCTCTTCTGGCTCTTTTTGGTGCAACATGATGTTTTCAGACCAAACAAGTACAGCTAAATATATTGACGTGATGGAAGGACTGCTACAATGTGTCCTTTTTTTCGGTCAGGGGCGTTCCTTCAGTGACGTCACGTACGGACTCGTCACCAACTCAAAAACAAGACTTCCGGAATATTCAGCCTGAGTCTTAAAACGTAAAATATAGCTATATGCGGTGGACTCTTAAGCTCAATAGAAGTCATTTGAAGCTATTTTACAAATTATGGACACAACTTGTCCGGAGACGTCGGTTGTCCCTTAAAAGAAGACAGACGGATAATTCCTTTGCTTTGCCTTCGTTGGCTCCCTCCACACCCTGTTGACAGATGGCAAGTCAGTGTGCGTGCCACCTTTTCTCTTTGATGCACACGCCGGAAGATCACAACCCTTTCCTGTTTCCCCCCCACCTAATTTTACAACACACACTTTGTTTTGCGTTGTGATCAGCTGCCAATGAAAAGACTTTTATGATGGAGCTCTACATCTGCAAGCTTCTACCGGGACTGAAACTTCCTCCACAAGCAGCCACAGGTAGTAATTAGCAAATGGTGAAGCATCACATTATTTAATAGCCACCCGATGCAAAAGTGCTTCGGTCTAATTGATTATGCCTCCCATATGGGATGAGAGGAAGCAGCTCAACTTGATAAGGGATTGGGTTGCATCTGGATCAAAAACTACCGTTGGGATCTCAGCAAAACTATTCAAGTCCACAAATGACTGTCCTATCACAGGAGACCGTCACATTTCATTTCACCATTTGCCTTTTTGACACCGATTGCTGTCTACTCACATATAGTAGCTCAATACAGAGATACCTCGGCTTACGAACGCTTTAGCTTATGAACTTTTCACCTTACAGACATTAAATTCGCGAGTATGTAATCTTGGCATACGAACTAGTTTTCGACAAACGAACCAAACCACACAGGTAGCTGGCGGACTAGTTTTCGTCACCCCCTTTGAGTGTGGACGTGGTTTGTTATCGAGGATACTTTTGCAGAAAAAGGTTCAAGAAAGCATCTTCTCCGAATCTGAAGCCATTGTTTTGATTCTAGAGCAAGGCAAGACGTCCTGGCGTGTCCCAAAACTGCCACAAAATGAGCTCGGAACTGGGCAGATTCAGAAAGACCCGCCCCCTTGTTCGTGACATAACGCCAGGATACTCCTTCACAAACTGCCTTGCTCCAGAATCAAAACAATGGCTTTGATAGTGTTCAGATTTGGAGAAGATGCTTTCTTGTTACTCATCCAGTTATGACTATGATTCAAATAGTTCTGAAGAGGAAAGCATACATGTTTGCAATCGATTAAAGAAGTCCTTTCGTGTTATTTTGAGGCATCTGGATTGCAATGTAGCTCCCAGAAAATGCACAAGATGGTGCCCAAGCTCCGTTGGAAATGGGCTGATTTCTCTGCTTGGAATTTGTGTCACCTAGTATCAAATACAGTAAAGTCTCGTTATATCGATATTCAAGGGAGTCCGAAAAAATATCGATATAACCGGGACTATCGATATATCCGACCCTGTTTGCATGCAATTTTCTCCGTGCGTGCATAGAAATATTATCGATATAACCGGGACTATCGATATATCCGATATCGATATAACGAGACTTTACTGTAATAGTCTTGGTGCAACACACAATGATTCATCATCGTGTTATTTATGTGTTTCCTTCCTCATCACGGATCAACACGAAGTTTTTAGACCAAACAAAGTACCCAAAATGCATTGTGTGTCTCTTTCTCGGTCAGGGGCGTTCCTTTAGTGACGTCACGTACGGACTCATCACCAATTCAAAAACAAGACTTCCGGAATATTCAGTGTGAGTCTTAAAACTTAAAATATAGCTATATGCGGTGGAATCTTTGTAGAATACGCTCAGTAGAAGTCATTTCAAGTGATTTTACAAATTATGGACGCAACTTATCCGGAGGTTGTCCTTTAAAGTACCAGCAAATAATTCAAGATAAAATATTCAAGAATATACGCAAAGGAAATGAATCGGAATTAATAGTTAATCAAAGCGGAACCGCAAGACGTAAATCTCTGAAGGTGATTCAACTTACTTTCTGCGAATGGTGCCGCTGGTGCTGGTGTCTGTGCTGTCGGTGCGTTCGAGCCGGTCCCTCTCGGCGGTCGACGAGCCGCAAGAAAGACCTCGAGTGAGCCGAGTGTGGGTCCTCCTCGCCGCGGTAGGTCCACCTTTGGTCTGAGGCGAGGCCGCGCTGCCGTTCCCGGCGCCGCCATGATGCGTGGGGAGCGACAGAGGCTGGCCGTGATCATGGTTCTGCTCCGGGGTATCGGAGCCAGTGGCCCGAGGGCTGCGATCCTGCCTCAGGTCTTGATTTTCCTTCCTGACCCGGTCCAGCTGGCCTTGCAGTTCCTCGATGCGCCTCCGTTGGCTTTCCAGGAGCTTGGCCTGGCTCTCGATGATGTTGTTGAGCTCCAGGAGGTACTCCACCGCCCGGTTGGGGCTTTCCGGGCTGGTCTCCATGGCGGAAGCCCAGATCCGCCCCCCCCACCAGCCCTGATGAGTGGGGGGGGGAGGGAGGACGCGACGGAAACTCTGGTGGAGATTTCGCTTCCGATGCGGGAAAACAAAAAAAAGTCTTAGAGGTGATTGTCGGGTGGACTACATGTCGTCAAGTGGGAACATGAGTACTAGAACATCTTTGAAGCGCTTTGGGATTTCGCCGTGCGGAAAACAACACTGACGAATAAGCGGAATAAAGTATCGATTGTCTGATCCCCTGCTGCCATTTTTGAAGAGTTTTCCAAACCAGAATTCCGAGTTTGGGTCATGGTGATGAACGCCTGAAATGGTCTGAAGAATGCTGAGAAACCTTTAATAATGGAATATATATCGAGATAAATAACACGTACCAGTATAGAATCCACCGACTATCAATATAGATAAAAACGGGATTTAAAAAAAAAAAAGACGCTAATTCTGATCTCCCACTGATTGTCAAGCAAGTGTCAATCATTACATAACTCCCACCCACACTGAAGATCCCCACGCAGCGTGCAGTCTTTCAACCCATGGCTCGATACGTTTTTACGGCACGGAAAGTAAATAAAGTTGTCTTACGGAGTACATTCTTCCCTTAGAGATAGCGGCTCCCTTTAAACGCATCACAACTCTACCTTCCTTTCATTTGACGGGCGTGCGCGCGTACCGGTAGGGCTTTTTCCCCCCCATTCAGTAGCAACGAAGACTTTACTTCCACATCTTGCGTGGTGGTAGAACGATAGGAATCAATTGCAAGAATTGCCAAAGCGACGGAAATATTCTGCGAGTTTTGTGACTCCTCCGAGCCGAAGATGACAGGAGCCGTGCGCGCGCGTGTGTGTACGTGCGTGTCGCGAATGCAATCAAAATAGAGCGTAACCGCACCACGCGCGCGTCAGGACTGCGAGATGCGATCGACTTTGCCTCAGGAGCGCAAAGGGAATGACAAAATTCCTTTGGCAGTGATGATTCTACACTTCCTTTTAGGAATTTCGAAATAAAACATTTCGGCGATGAAGGACTCACAGTCCAGATTTTCAAAATAAAAATTAAATAACCTCGTCACTAGACCTTTCCTTAACGAGTAAACTAACACTTTCAAATCAAAATAATCGAACCTCTAAAGATGGAGGACACTGATTTGCTGTGGCAACCGATTGAAGGGAAAAGCCGAAAGGAAAAGAAGATATTTAGTGAGAAATTTATTGAGGATACTTGCAACGAACGTATGTTGATGCATGACCACATATGTGGCACAACACAACATAATTCTCGCATACCTATCATCTTTGGCCCGTATAAATTATTACATTATTTTAAAAAAACTAACAAGTGGGAATGCATGCAGTTTAACGTACATACGCACGTTATGCATTTATCAATACAGCGATCAGCAGCAAGATTGTCGTTGGCTACAAGCAGTTTTGACGAACTGGATTTGAGACAATATAGTCGTTGTATGATCGGTTCCCTTTTTTCTCCGTATAAAAGTTGTAGTACGCCGTACATTATTTGAAATGTCTGTCTTTTTTTGCCATTACCTGAGTTCACTCTTGATAGCTGGCAGACGAGACAAACCCACTTTGAAAATGTCATGATGAAAAAAAGTCCTCCTTCCATTCCATATGAAAGTAATCCTTTTTTTCTTCTTACTTGATCGAGCTTCCCCACTCATTTTTATACCATATCTTACGTTTAAAAGCGAAAAACCTAGCAAAAATATAGGATGTAACTAACGACTAGCTAGTTAAGTTTGCAACGCCCACAGCCGTTGTTTGAGTACGCACGTGTACCTAATAATAAGAGGTTATCTGATTGGTTGTCCGGTGTTTTAATCAAGTGAGGCGATGGCTGATAGGCTGACGTAAATTTTTTTTCAAAACAAATCAATTTAATTTGTACAGCGTCAATTCAAAACAATGTCACATGGATATCGACTTGTCGATCGCGATCGATTTACGGTATTGAGCACTGCATGACGTCACATGACGATGGTAGAGCAATTTACAAAATTCGAGTGACTCCAATGAGTCCAGTTGTGTCAATGTGTTATGTGTCAGACACAATACAAGATACATATAAAGTGACGTAATTTTCAAGCGAGACATATAACAAGCTCTACACATTGTCATTAACGTCTTTTTCAGATAAATGGAAATATAAACGTTTGACATTGTGTATTTAACGAGAAAAAAAAACACTAAAATATTTTACATTATCAAAAAACAAAAGTCATTCATCCATTTTCTGAAAGGGTCGCTGGAGTTGCTGAAGCCTTTCCCATTGACTATAAAATACATATTATTATTATTATTACTTTATTTGGATGACCAGTTTATTGAGTTCATGGTGTCGTGTGCGTTACTTCCGGGTTGAGTGATGCTAGCGCGAATGGTTGCCGCTGCTCACACGCCGAAAAAAAATGTTCTTGAGAGTTTTGAAAGGCACTTGTACAATGTAAATACATAAATACTATTATTACACTATGAACGGATCCGGGGTTAGTGTTTAAAAAAAAAGAGAATACTTTTCGAAAGACTCGGCTGGGCTGTTGCTGCCACCTGCTGTCTAACGCGGGTGCTTAAAAAGCAATACAACACATGATATTTATTGATTCAGTCCTTTATTTGCACTTCAGCGTTTACACTTCAGAAGTAATCTTATTTGGGAACTTAAAGTGTTAAAAAAAGAACATTGTGAAACTGAATCGACACTGCACGAACACTGGTAGGCGTGTTTCGCCATTTTTTGGGGGGGGAACAAATCCAGAATATTAAATATGACATTTTTCCAGATTAAAGATAACAGTCTGTGTCTCCTGATGTTGCCATATAGCGTTATTGACCTCCTCTTCAAAAAATATTATTAATCTTTTATGAAAATGTGTAACTTTCCCTTCTAAATAGCTTATCTATCTAATGAATCTTATAACCTGAGTAATTATACAAAGTAATCTATACAAAAATAACCTCTCACAGTATATCTCCATAATGCTTCTAGATTTGCCGTAACGCAATTAAGAAACGAATCATTATAATGGATACAACAGAGTGTGATATGAAGTATTTTTAAACGATTTACAAGGGTAATTCAAATTTGGATTTTTTTTTTTACAGTAAAACAGTGATCAGGATGAAAGAGTTCAGGTTACCAAGGCAACAGTACTGTGGCACAATGGGCACAAAAGTTGAAATCCACTAAGCTGCTGCAAAAGTTTGGCATTATAGAAATGTATGAGCTATCTATTTGCTAGCTATTAGCTATCTATTCGCTAGCTATTAGCTAGCAAGCTAGATTGCTATCTATTTGAGTTATTTTGGGGTTGAGTGAACGTTGGCGCATGTGGCTGCCGCTGCTCACCCACAGAAAAAACTTGTCCTGTGACTGTGAAGTGACCTTGAGAGTTTTGAAAGGCGCTTGGAAATGAAATGTATTATTATTATTATTGTTCTGATCTGTATTGTATTGTATTGTATTGTATTGTATTGTATTGTATTGTATTGTCACCAATTTGCATGACAAAGCAAGCATGTCACACTCGGGTCGGTTGAGAAGAAAACATTCGTGAAGAAACCAAAAATCGACTTGGTCCTTCAAAGGCTTGCTCATATATTTTTCTTTTGCGTCATAGTACAAAACCTGTGATGCATACAGCAGATATGCAGGAATGATGAATGAAATACATACATAAACAACTCTCTATATATATATACTCTATATCTATATCTATATATATATTTTATGACTGCAGAGTACCACAAGTGTAGGAAAAAAAAGTGTATTGGCGTCATCACATTTATATTGAACTATATAGTAGTGAAGTGTGTGTAGACGACCCAAATAGACAATTGCATTATAATTTCTGGGAGTCACCATGAGGTATAAGTGAACACTACCAAAGCAGCCTTTGGAGAGGAGCAGATATTTTACAGAGGAGAACAGGAAATGGGACAATGATAAATGTAGTCCACTCGATATCTCATTCGTAACGTGAAACGTGACCCAATAAATCTCCATAAAGGGGCATTTACAGTTTAAAATATCAGCTAAAATCAGCTGTTAAAAGGCACAAAGAATAAGACTTCAAACTTTGAGGATTCAGAACAGCTTCCACGAAAGAACCAATTTCAATTTGTTCACTCCAACGTCTCCATACTTATTGGCATCATCGGACCAACTCACATATGCCCAGGTCTGTAACTTGACAATCGGTGTCAACAACGTATGTACCATGTGACACGTATTGCGCTGTACAAGCAAAACAAAAAACAAAAACAGAGACACATCATCCACATCGTGGTAATCAGTGAACTAAAAACATATGAGAGACGTCGATGAAAAGGTTTCTTCAGCCGTCGTCATCTGTACTTCTTTGAAGGTGTCGGACGTTCTCATCCGAAAAGCTTCGTCAGCTAACTAAATTTGTGCTGGTAGCTCTGGCCCTATATACTGTATACAGTGATACCTTGGCTTATGACCGTAATTGGTTCCCAGACAGAGTGTGTAAGGCGAAAAGTGTGTATACCAAACATTAAGTTCCCATAGGAAACCATTAAAATGAGAATAATTCGCTCTCAGGTCCCCATAAAACATAATTTTCTACTATCTAATTTCCTAAACCTTAAAACTACACAAAATATAGCTTATTTTATGTATAATAAAAGTGCGCTGGCATTGTAATTAAGGAAATACACTATACTGTGTAATAAAGTCGTTTTATTTACCTTTGTGATGGTCATTGATGGCTTGAGGGAATGGAGTGGCCGGTTTCATCAGCATTAAACACTTGATGAGGAACGTAACCTTCTTCTTTCACCATCTTGAAGAATGATCCCTTGTATGTGCTTTCTCTGTGATAATTTTACCTAGTTCCTCATCAATTGCGTTCTGTTTAGCTGGGTTGATAGCGTTTTGCATCAAGTGTACAGATGGCTTATGCGGGTTATTTGTGGAGCCTGATTGATGGGAATTTTAACCTTGCAGTTTACACTCTGCCTTTGAACTATCAAAATTGAAACGACTCCAAATTTCACTGTTTTCTATCCATTTTGTCACTCTCTCTGTCGTCTGCCTGTCCCTTTAATGTTTAAATCACCTTCCCTGCTGCGTTCTTAACCAATCATGTGGCTTTAACCGACGACTGGGGGCGGGGAATAGAGGACCAAAGAAAAATGTCGGCGGCCATTTTCTTTTTTGGAGAATGGCTTCACTCTTTCTCTGTTTGTAACCTCCACCCCTCACTGCTGCATTCTTGACCAATCACATGGCTTTAACCGACAACTGGGGGCGGGGGTTAGAGGACCAAAACAAGCCGGCTGCCATTTTGTTGTTAGGAGAACGGGCTCGTTCTCGAATGACACATCACTCATTGTGGCAGCTCCGTGTCTATCCCGAAAAATAGTTCGTATATCAAATGTTCATAAATGTAACGTTCGTAAACCGAAACGTTCGTAAGCCAAGGGGTTCGTAAACCGAGGTATCACTGTCAAAAAATTAAATAAGTATCTGAATCAACAAAATGGCCTCCACGCTCTCCAGTCAAGTCGTCATCGTCACTCTTCTCTGTCTGCGGGCAGCGTCGGCTGCGACGACAGCCCGTTCTCCGCAACATCCCGAGCCACCCTGTTCCGGTTGGGGGGCAACCAAGGACCCGGAAGCACGGCGGCCCTGCGACCGAGCGCCCGTGCGGGAAAGCTAGCGATGCTAGCGGCGGACGTACTGTCATCTGATTGGCTAGCGGATTCGTCATCCTTCAGCTGATTTGCAGAAATTGCAGAAGCGAGGAAGGAGAAGGGGACAGAAGACGTCCCGGCGTTGTGGCCTAACAGCTTCTTTAGCGCATCCACTTCAAACTCCTGGATTTTTTCTTCACCGTGGTGAGCATCATCATGATCATTTTCATTCTTGTCGCCGTCATCCACGTCGCCTTGGAGCTGCTTCGTAGCACGGTAGCCTGCTGCCACTTCCCATATCTCGTCTGAGTCCTCCTCGCTCTCCTCTTTCGGCCTGGGAAGCCTTTTATAAGGACTTGGAATTGGCAGCAAAGCCTCTTTTCCATCTACAAAATGTTCCTCCAGATTCTCCTCAACGGGAGCTGTTATGTGTTTCTTCTCCGCTTTCCTCACCCTTCCCGCATGGCCGACGACATCTGTCGACGGGGGTTCTCGGGGTAAACTCCGAGACGGCCTTTTTCGAGAACTCTCCCTTTTCTCTGGTTCCGAGCGTCCTTCCGATTGCCACCTTCTCCGTCTACTTGTCTCTTTCTCAGCACCGTCCAAAGATTTGTCTCTCCTTTTCTGCTTGGAACGGCGCCCCCTAGGCCTGCTGGAGTCTATTGCAGCCATACCCTGCTCCTTGGGGTGTCGCAGGCGGGAGGGGGAGGTGATTCTGTGCTCACGGCCTGGACAGATATTGTATGGGGGTATATGTAGGTTGGGGGATACATTGTGGGAAGGGTGGGGTTGAGAGGTCATGACACATGTTTGAAAAGCATGCCAATTGATAGGAAACGGTTTATTTGCGCTTAAGATGTGCATGCAACTGGGTAACTTAAAGGACAACCGACACCATTTTGTGTTTCCTAACTGACATTAAAAAAACGTTTTATAGCATCTAAAATACCCAAAACACGCAGTACGATATTTTAGTCAACTTCAAAACACCAATAAAAATGACTTAAAGTGTCCAAAAACAACTTCAAATTGAACCCGGGAGTTGCAAGTTTCAGAAGGTCCCGCCCCCTTGTTCGTGATGTCACCCAAAGACATCTTGAATTGCTCAAGAATCAAAACAATGGCTTCAGATTCGGTGAATATGCTTTCTTGTTACACATCCAGTTATGATTATGATTCAAATAATTCTGAAGAGGAAAGCATACATGTTTGCAATCGATTAAAGAATTTATTCCGTGCCATTTTGAGGCAACATTGGGGGGAAATGTATCACCAAAGAAGAGGCAGAAAATGGCGACCAAGCTCCGTGTGAGGAATTAATCAGCCCGTTTCCACAGGCTGATAAATTCCTTACATGGAGCTTTGTCGCCCTCTTCTGCCTCTTTTTGGTGCAACACGACGTTTTCAGACCAAACAAGTACAGCAAAATGCATTGACGTGACGGAAGGACTGCTACAATGTGTCCTTTTTTCGGTCAGGGGCGTTCCTTCAGTGACGTCACGTGCGGACTTGTCACAAACTCAAAAGCAAGACTTCCGGAATATTCCGCACAAGTCTTAAAACGTAAAATATAGCTATATGCGGTGGAATCTTTGTAAAATACGCTCAGTAGAGGTCATTTGAAGCCATTTTACAAATTATGGACACGACTTGTCCGTGGGCGTCGGTTGTCTTTTAAAAATAAGCACCAAACACAAATGTATGTGACGACACATCGGTAACCGAGCGAAGGAATGTCAAGAGACATAAAATAGGAGAACTAACAGGAACCATTACCAACCGCGTATTTTCTGTCCGTCCAATCACATAGAAGCAAGGCTCGCCTAATTTGGAGTTGGTCATACAAAGAGACAAACTGGAGAGCTCCACTGAGAAAAAGAGAATGGGTGGAATGAGAAGGAAAGACAGGAGTGAAAGGAGAAGAAAACATGTCAAATCAAGAATGGAAAGAATATGGATGAGTGACGGGAAGGGAAGTGCGCCCAAAAGACAAG